>NC_042964.1:33381213-33681213 GCF_901001165.1 Salmo trutta
AGAAAAGAGGAGAGGAGAGAGAGGATAGAGATAAAGAGAGAGAGGAGAGAGACAGAGAGAGAGAGGAGAGAGATAAAGAGAGAGAGAGGGGAGAGCACGAGAGATAGAGAGGAGAGAGACAGAGAGAGAGGAGAGAGATGGTGAGAGGAGAGAGAGAGAGAAAGAGGAGAGAGAGGATAGAGAGAAAGAGAGAGAGAAAGAGAGAGACTGGAAGAGAAGAAGGGAAATTAGGAGCTCTACACAGGCCGCATTTTTATACACTGCCTCCATGTCCCAAGAGACTCAGCCCGGTCTGAGTGCTGTCTTTGTTTAGGGGTAATTATGGGTAATGTAGGATGACAGGGGCACACAACCGCAAAACAGCCACCATTACATCGCTCAGCGAGTACATCAGATCACCCTGCCCCTGACAAATACAACACACAGGTGCACGCAACTTGAGTATGTGCACACACACACAATCTACCCCCCCACATGTGTATATGTTAGTCCTAAATAATGTGCACACACAGCAGGTAACAGAGCTTTAGATGACCTCCTGCTTTGTTCACATTAAACGTTAAGACACTTCCGTCATCAATACTGTTGGTATAAAAACGGTTGGCTGTTATGCCCTCACCCTTCTGAGCGGTCGGCTGTGCATGTCCCAAATCGCTAGTACAATTATGCTGACTGTGATTTGGGTTCTGCCCCTCCACAGGATATCCCGTAAGAACAATGCTGATGCTTCTCCTTTCAGGGTTTTTATTTCCTCTTCACCAACACACGTTAAGCACACACACCCTTTTGGCCATATAACATTCATTTTGACTGGGAGTGGGAGTGTTGGTGGAATAGTACTTGTGTTACTCTGAGTGAATTGTGGTTCACGTTCACCTATTCTCGTTACTGTCCACAATAACAGTCCTCAGACCTGTGTGTCTTCTTTCTTTGGACAGCGATAACACTGACCTGAGTGGGTGGGTGCGGTGTCCATTCGCTCCTTTCCAAGGTACTGTGATTGGTTGGGAATGGTAGGGTTACGATGGGTGAGGGATAACTATGGTAGGCTGAACAGCCAAACTAACGGGACTCCATGGAAACTGAAGGGACCGTGAGAGAAATGTAGGTAGAGAGGAGGAGAGCAGGATGGCCCTTTTGTTACAGTTAGGTCCCCTCATTCTGACCGGTCTGACCAGGCGTGGGCATTCACATCCTGCTATGAGAGACCGTTTTCGCCCATGTTGATGCATAAGCAAACCAAAAAGAAGTAATCAGAGCTTATGAATGCATGCTCATGCCTTCCTATGTGCTTTACAGAGGCACAGTACTCTATGGTGCAGCTACTGTAAAGTCTCTGCACTTGACTCCTGTATTTGACTGTCAACACTTTATTTCCCCTGTGTTGATAGATTTCCCCTAGCCTGCTCTGGTCCCTCTCCTGGCTTTGCACTGTGTGGCCGACCAGCAAAACGACCTGGTGATATATAGTACCAGGCCACATTGGGAGATGAACCTGTACTGTGGGACCCTTACAGTAAATGCCCTGCTGTACTGTATGGAATAATGACAAACTTCCATTCCACATCCCCCACATCCTCCGTACTCCCTCTCTCTGACACTGGATCCCCTCTGTAGCACTCGCCCACTCCTCTCCATTCCACCCTCCCTCCCTCCCCTCTCTACTACTCCTTTTCCCCCCTCTCCCTAACGCTTGGTAACCCACCTGTGGGTGACTGTGCAACCTACTAGCTTGTCTCCTGTTCTTACAGCACAAGGACATACCCAGCAGAGGCGGAACAGAGTACACCTTGGGGAAACGCAGTTATTATTCAGTGGTAATGAGAATAATTCCACCGGAGGGGTGAAGAAGGGAAGAAAGAAGAAAATAATATCAAATATAGATAGTTGGTAAGAAAGAGAGGAAGAGAGAGAGAGAGAGAGAGAGAGAGAGAGAGAGAGAGAGAGAGAGAGAGAGAGAGAGAGAGAGAGAGAGAGACAGAGAGACAGAGAGACAGAGAGACAGAGAGACAGAGAGAGAGGAGCGAGAGAGGAGAGAGGGGGAGAGCAGCAGAGAGAGAGAGAGGCGTCAACTATGCCTCATCTACGAGAAACACCACAGGCATAAAGGTACCTATGCATGTACAGTATATATTTTATTTACCAACGCTCCAGTGCGGTGGTGTGTGTGTGTGTTTGTGTGTGTGTGTGTTTGTGTGTGTGTGGCGGTGTTCTTGTCATGCAGATCTGTATAATTACTTAAAGAGTGCTTACAGGTCACATTGAGCTGTATCCCTGAGAGAGAATCCTCTCTTCCTGCCTCTCTCCAACATTAGCATTAGAAAATAATACATTATGCAATTTTATGCTTCATTATCAGTACCTGAGGGATATTTTGGTGGGAAAATGTCTGGGCTGTAGAAACAGAATGCCCCCCCCCATCTCCTCATCCTCCCTTCCACCCCTCCCCCACCCCCCATCCTGTCTGGAGAGTAGATGAGTTTCTTGAGAGGCACCTGAATTGTCGCTGTCCACACTCCATTGCTGATTGCCCTATGATTTTACGATTATTAGCAGATATGGGGCCTTTCGGTGGAGCGCAGGCTCATTCGCCAGGAAATCATTTCTCAGCTGTCCCACAAATCACAGGCACTGGCTTTGTGGCTGTGAGATCCTTCCCAGGCATATGGATCCTCTCACTGATTCTAGTTACCAGGAGGGATGGAGACACACACACACACGCACACAGACACACAGGCACGCACGCACACACAGACCACATCTTTCCCACAACACAATAACCCATAACATACAGCCTCAAGAAATTGGCATGTTATTTAATTATTGAACGGCGGTTTAAACCCCTCAAAGTACTAATTTTTTCATGAGCTGATCCTCTAGCCAATTTGAATTAATTGCATGCGTTCAGAGGGGGATCGAGACAGTTCAGTTCGACAGGCCTTTATTGAATATAACCCTGGTACAAGCATGCATTAGTTATCCATGGTATATGCATTTTCCATGAGCAATTTAAATTATGCATACACTTGTCTAGGCATTCCATCTATACAATCTGTGAATCTTCTTATTCTCTGCCAGAGTGAGAGACAGAGAGAGAGAGAGAGAGGAGAGAGAGAGAGAGAGAGAGAGAGAGAGAGAGAGAGAGAGAGAGAGAGAGAGAGAGAGAGAGAGAGAGAGAGAGAGAGAGAGAGAGAGAGAGAGAGAATAATGCACAGCTTCCAACACAGCCAGCTCATGTAGCAACAGTCCTTTGACAGTCCTTTAGCATTCACATACAATAGGCTTCATGCTGGAAAGTACCCAATTGTCATACTTGAGTAAAAGTAAAGATTTCTTAATAGAAAATGTCTCAAGTAAAAGTGAAAGTTACCCAGTAAAATACTACTAGAGTAAAAGTCTAAAAGTATTTGGTTTTAAATATACTTAAGTATGAAAGTAAGATTCAGTTCTAATTACTTATATTAAACAAACCAGTAGACACAATTTTCTAGTTTTTTTTAATTTACGGATAGCCAGGGGCACACTCCAGCACTTAGACATTCAAAATGTAACGAGTACTTTCGGGTGTCAGGGAAAATGTATGGAGTAAAAAGTACATCATTTTCTTTAGGAATGTAGTGAAGTAAAAGTAAAAGTTGTCAAAAATATGAATTGTAAAGTAAAGTACAGATTCCCCCCAAAAAATACTTAAGTAATACTTTAAAGTATTTTTACTTAAGTACTTTACAACACTAGTGGGAGGCACTATTTGTCCGCCAATCATTAGGGTGTTTTTGGTTGACCCACACAAAATCAACCAAAGACGTGACTGGAACCTGAATGGCTCAGTTGGTAGAGCATGGCGCTTGCAATGCCAGGATTGCGGGGTTTGATTCCTGGAGCCACCCATCCATACATGACTGTAAGTCCCTTTGGATGAAAGTGTTAGTTAAATGGCATATATTATAAGGGGAAGGTAGAGGGTTTCAAACTGTGGTGAATGGCTTAATGAGGTGTGAAGAGAGGGCGGTCTCCTGCAGAGCAATTACCCATCCCCAGGTAACGCTGGGTAGCTGCAGGCCTGGTCTGCTGCTCTAATGGAGGGGCTGGTGACAGGGGAAATTACAGGCCACACCTTTACGGACTCTCAGACAACCCTGGACAAACAGCTAAATAATGATGAAAAGCCCACTATCAACCAACAAACATCCAACTGTTTGGTTGCCTCTTTGTGAGATCATGTGTGCGGGTTTGTTTCCTTTGAAAAGAGGCAAACAAACCAGCATTCCTATCTCCCCTGACTATTCCTTGTCCGGTGGTAGGAGAAAGCAAATAAAACCAGAAGATTGGTTTTGTCATGCTGTGCAAGTAAAGGATAGTGAGAATAGAGAAGTAGTGTGTGCTTTGTGGCCTGATTGTGGGAACTGGTGAGTGAGTCAATCTTCTGCACACGTCCCATCTGCATGGGTTTATGTACAACTCGTGCAACATTTCATCCTTCACTCGTCTACGACCTGACATGGCCTTCAGCTTTTGATCATAAATCACACGCAATGAATTGGACCTGTCAGAAACGTGTCGCTGCGAAGGATTAGGTAGTGGACCTACAGAAGAAGAAGAGGCTGTATGTACCTTTGCTTCAAAAGCAATTGGGCACATATATATAATACATATAGCATACCATATGGACTCACGGTGTGTTTCTCTATCTCCAGTAGAGTTACAAAAGCCTGGTAACTTTCCCCAAATTCCCAGATCTTTCAGAAAACCTGGCTGGATGAATTTCCTGTTTACTCCACCCGGCATTCCACTGCTGTCTTGCCTCTGAACCTAAGCAGGGTTGGTCCTGGTTGGTCCCTGGATGGGAAACCAGATGCATCTGGAAGTGGTGTTGGATGGCCAGTAGGAGGCACTCTTTTCTTTGGTCTGAAATAAATATAAATTCAAATGCCCCAGGGCAGGGTGCCATCTTTTGGATGGAACGTTAAACGGGTATCCTGACTCTCTGTGGTCACTAAAGATCCCATGGCACTTATCATAAGAGTAGGGGTGTTAACCCTGGAGTTCTGGCTAAATTTCCAATCTGGCCCTCATACCATCATGGCCACCTAATCATTCCCAGCTTCCAATTGGCTCATTCTACCCACTGTAACTATTCCCCTGGGTTGTTACTGTAAATGAGAATGTGTTCTCAGTCAATTTAACCTGTAAAATAAGGGTTTAAAAAATACATATATACACATACAGTACCAGTCAAAAGTTTGGACACGCATATCTTTCAAGGGTTTTTCTTTATTTTTACTATTTTCAACATTGTAGAATAATAGTGAAGACATCAAAACTATGAAATAACACATATGGAATCATGTAGTAACCTAAAAAGTGTTAAACAATTCTAAATATATTTTAGATTTTAGATTCTTCAAAGTACCCACCGTTTGCCTTGATGACAGCTTTGCATTCTCTCAACCAGCTACACCTGGAATGCTTTTCCATCACACTTGAAGGACGGAGGACTTGTTGGCTGCTTTTCCTTCACTCTGCGGTCCAACTCATCCCAAACCATCTCAATTGGGTTGGGGGTCGGGTGATTGTGGAGGCCAGGTCATCTGATGCAGCACTCCATCACTCTCCTTCTTGGTGAAATAGCTCTTAACCAGCCTGGAGGTGTGTTGGGTCATTGTCCTGTTGAAAAACAAATGATAGTCCCACTAGGCGCAAACCAGATGGGATGGCATATCGCTGCAGAATGCTGTGGTAGCCATGCTGGTTAAGTGTGTCTTGAATTCTAAATAAATCACAGACAGCGTCACCAACAAAGAACCCCCACATCATCACACCTCCTCCATGCTTCACAGCCTGATTCACGCAGTCTCCTCTGAATAGTTGATGTTAAGATGTGTCTGTTACTTAAACTCTATGAAACATTTATTTGGGCTGCGATTTCTGAGGCTGGTAACTCTAATGAACTTATCGTCTGCAGCAGTTGTAAATCTGGGTCTTCCTTTCCTGTGGAGATCCTCATGAGAGCCAGTTTCATGATAGCGCTTCATGGTTTTTGCGACTACACTTGAAGAAACTTTCAAAGTTCTTGAAATGTTCCGTATTGACTGACTTTCATGTCTTAAAGTAATGATGGACTGTCGTTTCTTTTTGATTATTTGAGCTGTTCTTGCCATAATATGAACTTGGTATTTTACCAAATAGGGCTATTTTCTGTATATTACCTTGTCATAACACAACTGATTGGCTCAAACGCATTAAGAAGGAAAGAAATTCCACAAATTAACTTTTAGCAAGGCAGACCTGTTAATTGAAATGCATTCCAGGTGACTACCTCATGAAGCTGGTTGAGAGAATGCAAAGAGTGTGCAAAGCTGGCATCAAAGCAAAGTGTGGCAACTTTGAAGAATCTCAAATATAAAATACATTTTGATTTGTTTAGTACATGATTCCATATGTGTTATTTCATAGTTTGATGTCTCACTATTATTCTACAATGTAGGTGTGTCCAAACTTTTGACTGGTTATCAAATTAATATTTGTGAGAAGACCCTATACTCCTTGAGAGGTTCTCTTTCTCCACCATTCAAGTGGGAATAGGTATGTCTCAACAAGCAGAAATACACTGACAAAGATACTCACCCTGTTGTTTTTCATGGTTCACCCTAGATCTACATGATGCGGTATGTTGAACTTATTCCAAAAATCATTCAGATTTCGCATGGCTGAGCTAGCAGGAAATAGGACAACATCTTCTCTACCAAAATGCATGCAGTCAGTGTGTGGAGTACAAAAGTTGGCATTGCTGAATGACACACATCCCTCGGGCGTCTGCTCTGCTGTGCTCTGTCCTCCACAGGGGGAAAGCCTGAAGCATCTTCAGATAGATATTCCACCACAAGTTATTCATAAAGGGATTAAACAAGCTGTCAGTCTTTACTCCCATCTCTCACACAAACGCACACACACATGCACACGGTGCGCAAGCATACACACACTCCCTCACTTATTCACTCTCCCTGCTCTGAGTGGGACAAGGCAGGGTACACATCTGTCGTCCTTCCCCTTTAACTCGGGAGACCTTGGGGGGGGACCAGTGGGCCAGGCCGGCAGTGACTCGCTAATTACACAGTTAATATAGAGAACAGAGGCTCGCAGGCAGCCAGGATGGGGCTGTGATAACTTTGGCAGTAAAGCCATCACCAGGCAGTGTAAATGCTGACCAGCGTGTCCTTGGAGGCTAAGGATGAGCAGGGAGGAGAGAAAGAGAGAGTGAGAGAGAGAGAAAGAGAGAGAGATTCATTTATAGATTAATTGCATCTGGCTTTATGTGTGTGTGCTCCCAATCATACAAATATTGTAAACTAAGGGATATATGTCTGGGAGGCTGGTGCCCACAGACACTCATACACAGATACACAGACACACTGACATACACACAGGCATACACATCCACACCGGTACAGTTACTTGTTACCTGTCCTAAATGATTTTGGATTACTTTCCCCTAGAAGAAGACAAACACATTTGCTGTGTCATTTTTATTAAATGTTTCATTTTACTTTTATTTAACTAGGCAAGTCAGTTAAGAACAAATTCTTATTTACAATGGCAACCTACCAAAAGGCAAAAGGCCTCCTGCCGGGACGGGGCTGGGATAAATAAATACAAATAAATTAAATAAAGATATAGGATAAAATACACATCACGACAAGACAGGCAACACAACACTGCATAAAGAGAGACCTAAGACAACAACGTAGCATGGCAGCAACTTGGGTTGGGCGATATATCGAGGTTTTTCGATATTCCAGCCTTTCACAAATTGTAACCACGGTGAAGAAGTGTAGCAGCGGTAAGAGTTCCAGCAAAATGGAAAGTGAGGAAGCCAGCTCAGCCTCTCATGAGGATGAAATCATCCCCAAAAAGGGTAGCAATGTTGTTTCCGTAATATTGGAAGTGGTTCGGGTTGAAGAGGTCCTGTGCACGAATGTCCTGTACAAAATGTGTCGCAAGAGAATTGCTACAAAAAGCAGCAGCACAACCAATCCCTTCCATCACCTGCAACTGAAACGTGGTGGAATGGGAGGAATGCGTGAAAATACTCAATGCCGATTCCCAAAACGTCTGCTAAAAGTCAAACTACCATACCCGCATCCTTTTCAAACGTTATCCCTTATGACAAGAAAAGTTTGATGTGGAAGGAGATAACGGATGCAGTGACCTATTACATAGCGAAAGATATGGTCCCAATTTTTATAGTAGAAAAGCCAGGCTTTAAAAAGCTGCTAGGTACAGTTGACCACAAATATCAGCTGCCAAGCCGCAAGTATTTCACGGAAGAAGCCCTCCCGCGATTATACACTGACACCCGCGAAAGAGTCACAGAGAAGCTGGCTAGTGTTTCTTATTTTTCCACCACAGTCCAATCTATGGTCGAGCAGAACGTCAGAGCCATACCTAAGTTTGACAGCCCACTACATAAATGAAGACTGGAAATTGCAAAATGTCTGCCTCCAGACGTCTTACTTCCCAGATGATCATACGGGTGAAGTAATAGCCCAGGGTCTCAAAGACCCTCTGGCATCGTGGAAGATGAGCGAAGACCGACAGGTGTGCATGACAACTGACAGCGGGAGCAACATGATAAAAGCATTGCGCTTGAACAACTGGACCCGCCTGCAGTGCTTTGGGCACAGGCTTCACCTCGCCATCGGTAAGTGTGACATTGGATAACTAAAGTGATTCAAAAAAGTTGTTCAGGCCAGCTGTAGGCTAATGTGTTAGTAGTTGTGCCATTCTGCCAATCCAATAGCAAATAACCACAGGCTGTTTTAATTATAACAAATTAACTAAATTAAATGCATTTTTAATCATGATTATATAAATTACATATTCAAACAGCTAGTGGTCAAACATTCTTAAACAATAGAATTGACGTGTGGGTGTGTTGTTCATTTGTGTTGTTCATTTGTGTTGCACAAATAGGCCTTGAGGCCTTGTATATTTTTTTATTTTAATAAAGAAAATTCAATTAAGAATTATGTCTTAGCCTTTTTCAATTTGTTTAGAGAAAAACAAGAAATCGAGATATATATCGTGAAGCATCCAAACCTCTGGCCATATTGCCCAGGCCTAGCAGCAACACATGACAACACAGCATGGTAGCAACACAACATGACAACAACATGGTAGTAACACAACATGGCGGCAGCACAACATGGTAGCAGCACAAAACATGTTACAAACATAATTGGGCACAGACAACAGCACAAAGGGCAAGTTTTTCTTCTTTTTTTTCCTCATTTACATTTTTTATTAAATCTGTCAGTTGTTTAGACTGTCTCCTGGATGGGGAGCTCGTAGCCATCGGTCCTATCCACCTCAGCCCCGGTGTCATCCCCTGAGGGCTTGGCTGTACTTCTGCCACCACCCTCACCATGGAGCTCCATCAGTTTGCCTAACTCAAACTTGCGCTTCTTCAGCATCTTAATCTTCCTGACGTAGATATCGTGGAGGGGGTAGATGGACTGGCAAGCCTTCACAATGTCCTTGCCAACGGAGTCAGGGATCAGCTTGTTGACGACTTCCTTCAGGTCGTTGGTCTGGACCTCACGGGTCATGATCTCCATCATCTTCTTCCTGATCTGACGGACCTGCTGGTGCTGGGCGTACGACGTCTTCCTGATCTGGTTGGTGTGCTTCTTGGTGAAACCAACGCAGAACTGACGCAGGAGGTAGCCGTCGGTGGTCTTCATGTCCACGTGGGCCTCAATCATGGTCTGGCACTTCTTGACCATGGAGCACATCTTGTCACGGGTCAGGTCCATGCCGTGGAAGTTGGTCAAGCAGTTCTTACCCTGCACGTCTTCTGAGATTAGTTTGAACTTGCGGAAGGCCACCTTATTGTTCTGCAGGTCAGCAAGGCTCACCTCAAACACACGTCCCTTCAGACCATCAGAGGCGATTCTGGTTCCCTGAGTCCTGGAGACCAATGTCTGGCCAATGTTGCGGACGTTGAACATAGCGGGTGCCTTGACATCATACCAGTCCTTCTTGGAGAAAGGGTCGACGATCTTCTTTTTGCACCTTTTACGCCACCTTTGGTCAGCCTCTCATTCTTGCCGACTGCCATATTGGCTACTGGGAGTGAAAGAGGAGTGGTCATTTTAGTGGTCTCTGACTTGTGGTCAGACTCACTCAGGTGGAACAAACTTAAGTTTCAATGCTGAATTGAATGTCATTGAGAAAACAGAAAGGTTTTTAGAAGTAATCCAAGACGTAGTAATCTAGTATTTCAAAAGTATCTGTAATCTGAGGTTTTGCTTGCATGTGTTGCATGCACGCACAAACACACGCTGCAAAAACAATCAGGCAGTCAACACATGTGCAGATGCAGATAAATGTACTGTATCAATGTACTGTATGTGCATAACGTTCATATCCCTTCCTCTCCTAATCAACATACACAGTTGAAATGGGAAGTTTACATACACCTTAGCCAAATACATTTAAACTCAGTTTTTCACAATTCCTGACATTTAATCATAGAAGAATTGCATGTCTTAGGTCAGTTAGGATCACCACTTTACTTTAAGAATGTGAAATGTCAGAATAACAGTAGATAGAATGATTCATTTCAGCTTTTATTTCTTTCATCACATTCCCAGTGGGTCAGAAGTTTCCATACACTCAATTAGTATACTGCTCAAAAAAATAAAGGGAACACTTAAACAACACATCCTAGATCTGAATGAAAGAAATAATCTTAAATACTTTTTTCTTTACATAGTTGAATGTGCTGACAACAGAATCACACAAAAATAATCAATGGAAATCCAATTTATCAACCCATGGAGGTCTGGATTTGGAGTCACACTCAAAATTAAAGTGGAAAACCACACTACAGGCTGATCCAACTTTGATGTAATGTCCTTAAAACAAGTCAAAATGAGGCTCAGTAGTGTGTGTGGCCTCCACGTGCCTGTATGACCTCCCTACAATGCCTGGGCATGCTCCTGATGAGGTGGCGGATGGTCTCCTGAGGGATCTCCTCCCAGACCTGGACTAAAGCATCCGCCAACTCCTGGACAGTCTGTGGTGCAACGTGGCGTTGGTAGATGGAGCGAGACATGATGTCCCAGATGTGCTCAATTGGATTCAGGTCTGGGGAACGGGCGGGCCAGTCCATAGCATCAATGCCTTCCTCTTGCAGGAACTGCTGACACACTCCAGCCACATGAGGTCTAGCATTGTCTTGCATTAGGAGCAACCCAGGGCCAACCGCACCAGCATATGGTCTCACAAGGGGTCTGAGGATCTCATCTCGGTACCTAATGGCAGTCAGGCTACCTCTGGCGAGCACATGGAGGGCTGTGCGGCCCCCCAAAGAAATGCCACACTACACCATGACTGACCCAACGCTAAACCGGTCATGCTGGAGGATGTTGCAGGCAGCAGAACGTTCTCCACGGCGTCTCCAGACTCTGTCACGTCTGTCACGTGCTCAGTGTGAACCTGCTTTCATCTGTGAAGAGCACAGGGCGCCAGTGGCGAATTTGCCAATCTTGGTGTTCTCTGGCAAATGCCAAACGTCCTGCACGGTGTTGGGCTGTAAGCACAACCCCCACCTGTGGACGTCGGGCCCTCATACCACCCTCATTGAGTCTGTTTCTGACCGTTTGAGCAGACACATGCACATTTGTGGCCTGCTGGAGGTCATTTTGCAGGGCTCTGGCAGTGCTTCTCCTGCTCCTCCTTGCACAAAGGCGGAGGTAGCGGTCCTGCTGCTGGGTTGTTGCCCTCCTACGGCCTCCTCCACGTCTCCTGATGTACTGGCCTGTCTCCGGGTAGCGCCTCCATGCTCTGGACACTACGCTGACAGACACAGCAAACCTTCTTGCCACAGCTCGCATTGATGTGCCATCCTGGATGAGCTGCACTACCTGAGCCACTTGTGTGGGTTGTAGACTCCGTCTCATGTTACCACTAGAGTGAAAGCACCGCCAGCATTCAAAAGTGACCAAAACATCAGCCAGGAAGCATAGGAACTGAGAAGTGGTCTGTGGTTACCACCTGCAGAACCACTCCTTTATTGGGGGTGTCTTGCTAATTGCCTATAATTTCTACCTGTTGTCTATTCCATTTGCACAACAGCATGTGAAATGTATTGTCAATCAGTGTTGCTTCCTAAGTGGACAGTTTGATTTCACAGAAGTGTGATTGACTTGGAGTTACATTGTGTTGTTTAAGTGTTCCCTTTATTTTTTTGAGCAGTGTATTTGGTAGCATTGCCTTTAAATTGTTTAACTTGAGTCAAACGTTTTGGCTAGCCTTCCACAAGCTTCCCACAATAAGTTGGCTGAATTTTGGCCCATGGTTTGTAAGCCTCCTTGCTCGCACACGCTTTTTCAGTTGGGATTGAGGTCAGGGCTTGGTGATGGCCACTCCAATACCTTGACTTGCAAGAAACCCGCTTAACTACAACAACATTCTCGGTAACGGTATCATAATCTTATTACTTTGTATGACTGTGATATGGTCTTGTTTATCTACCTTAGTTTAATGCACTGAATGCAAATCACTCTGGATAAGAGCAATGACCAAAATGTCAAGGTATTTTGTGTTAACAACAATATACATTACTGTAATATTCACAGTAACTTGCCACCAGCTTCCTGTAAGTTACTGTAATATCAGAGCAACACTACAGTACAATACTGTCAAATTAGCCTACTCTACTATAAGAAAGTAAATGCTACTGTAATTGTCATTTTGGTATTTTACATGTGATAGGTGCAAGCAGATTGGCTGATAGGTATTATTATATTACAGCATATTTATTAATAATTGATGTTTTATACCACTTGCACTTCAAGAGGCCTAAACAAACGCTTCCAAACTGGATGTGACTGCAGGGCAAAACAGACCAAAAGGAATTGCCAAAATCCTTAACCAGTAAAGGTTTAAGACTTGCTGCCACTCTGTACATGCCTTGAAATATGTTAATGAGCCATTGATTATTTTTCCACAATGTACCATAATTTACAGAATGCTGGAGTAAATATACAGCAAAACTGCAATGCAGTACTTTATTGTTAAATTGTATTGGAATACAATTTCAACAATTGCTAACAGTGTATATGTGTTGCACCCGTTAGTGAGAATGCTGTACCCCACAAAATACAGTACCATACAGTCTATTTGTAATCTTAAAACGTTGTCCTGTAAGTCTATAGTAACTTACTGGCTGCTACTGTGCTGCCAGTATTTTATTGTAATTCAGGGCACCCCACAGAATACAGTGCCATACAATTTTCACTGAAAGGTTGAAGTAGTTCTCTAACCATTTAATGTATGTGGGGGACAGATCAGAGTGGCGGCAAGTCTCAAACCTTTACTTGTTGAGCACTAAGCCATGTCCTTTTGATCAGTTTTGTAATGATGGGAAACCGAGGCTTTCTGAAGGCTTCGGCGCTTTCACTAAATCGTGCCGAAAAACGCTTCCTTACTCTGAGCTTCATTATCTGTTCACAATGCACATTAGAGACATCTGCTAGTCAGCAATAAATAGCAGTGTTTGATTATCAGATAGAGGTATTTTTTTCTCTATTGTTTTAATAACACCGCAGCGGTAAGTCGTTGGCTTTAGTAGCCTCTAATGAGTTGGAATACCAGGTTTGCATCTTTCATCATGCTTCCCTTTTTTGCCTTCAAGTTGACTATTTAAAAAATACAGAATCCATGGCATTATTTAGGATTCTTAAGACAGAAGCTTATACTAAATAAAACAAATTATTTGAACAAAATGTTTTAAATAGTGTGCATACAATGGGATTTGACTTCATACCCTCGATGCGCTGTAGTTCCCAACAATACCTGCTAAGCTACCGGTCAGTGAAAGATTTTGTACAAAATCCGAACTATATTTGTAAGTACGGTGTCCAGTAGAGGTCAGTGTATGTTAGCAGCTTGGAATCGGAAAAAAGCTTCGCGGAACCACGGCGAAATCATTGGGATCTCGCATTTTGCAACGCACGGTTTGAAAAAGCATGTGATCAAACGAAGCTTCGGATGTCATTGATGACGTACTTCTGATAAAGGGATAGACGCGTCGGCGCACTGCTTCGAAGATAGCTGCTTAGCGATTTCGACGCGTGCCTCGGAACTCCGGTATCATACGTCACGTCACTACAGTTTTTCCGTGTAGTCACTGCCAGTTTAGGAGCCTTTGTTAAGGCCTCTACAAGTGCAAGTGAAATAAAACAAAGATTATGAATTAGTGTGCTGTAATATATAATTACGTATAGCAGCCACACATGTCCCTGGCTGGTACAGAACCTTCCCTATAATCTGCCCTTTGAGGGGAGAGAGAGAGTGTTGAGCACAGATTGCACTCTCTGTGTGATCTACAAAGGCATCATTCCCCTATTCCCATCCGGCACTGGAGGAAAAAGACAGGACTTGGTGGCCTTCAGGAACATCTGATAACAACAAATTAATTCAGCCAATCAATGTTCGTCAGCGCTGAGGCTGCAGGTCAGGGCCCGCGCGGAGGGGGTCTGAGTAGAGCACATGCTCTTGACAGCACAGCAAGACAAGGGCCTAAACTCAGACACACACACACACACACACACACACACACACACACACACACACACACACACACACTGACATGCAGACAGACAGAAACACACACTACCAGATCATGCCGGATAATGAAGGATTTATATACAACTTCCTCTTTATGCCGAAACCAAAAGGAAAATCCAAGGATGTCGAGACCGGATAACTTGCTTCACCTTCAGCTCTATTTCATTTTAAGTCAAAGATTTTGGGGGAGGGAGGATGGTTGTTGGTTATGCTGTTGAGTAAGATATCCAGATGTATTTTGGGTGTTGGTGAGTGTCTTAGGAACTACAGGGGTTATTGCTGTTGCATATGATGTTTTGAGATAGAAAGCAGAGTGGGAATAAACATGTAGCATGATGAATGCTGTTCATGAGACTAAACTGTAACAGGGGTTCCACACCCCACACGCTTTTTGCCATGCGTCTGAGTGTGACAGGTATGACATCAGGTGAGATCACACTGACAGTTCCACTCCCACTCTCCTCCCACCACCATCACACCCACTTTCCCATATGGTATTTCTCACATAGACGCACACGCACACACCATGCAGTAAACTCATTAGTACATCATCACCATCCTCCAGGTTCACTGCCGCAAAACAAATGAACCGTTCTGGAGGAATGCTGGTGAAGTCTTTTTTGATTTCTCTCTTTATCTCTCTTACACATCCCTCTTTCCCTTCTCTGCCTCTCTGCCTCGCTCTCTTTCTCTTTCCGTCTTTTGCTCGTCTCCCTTGCGTTAGTGAGGTCTCCATACAGTGAGTCATCCCCGAGCACGTGAACAGAGCTGTCTTCTCTTCCTTTTATCCTATAATCATCTCCTGAATCGTTACCTGAGGGCCTTAGATCCCCCGCGCAGTCCAACATGCCATACAGCTCCACTGTACCCAGACCTCAGCGGTCCTAATTAGGCAAAATACCAGCGGAGAGGGGGACAAAACATGTCTCTCAGTTCTCCTGCCCACAATGGAGCTGCTGGGAACACTTGGGGATATCACAGGCAATTTGCTGCACAACTCAACTCCTGTTGCCAAACAGAGGCTATTCAGCTGAGCATAGCTAGTAAATGGCGGTGTTTCATGCACATCAAACACCAACGGGTGGTGCTTGAGATATCAAATGAAGAAGACAAGCCATGTACGATAGTTTTTTTTTCTGTTTAAAGGGCAGGTATCCATCGCTCCTCCTCTCCTCTCGAGACCTCATCAAGATGGATCAGACTCCGCACTCAAATCAGATTCAAAAGGCTGTGAGGAGCAGCTTGGTTCCCTGGCCTATGCTGATCGTTATAGTGACATTTTTAAGAACTGATGTCACATAGCTGGACAATTTCCACTCGGGTCTTTTTATGACAGATAGACAGGTTGGTTGCATTTCCCACACAATTTATTATATCGGCCTTGACATCGCAAGAGAAAAAGTACATAATATATTCCTCTGTAAAGGCTGTCTGAGGACGCAGCTTTGAAAATGTCACTATTAAGGGGAAGTGATACGGGAACATTTGAATTCCAAAGTGAAATGAGCGGCCTTCCATCCAAGCAGACACGATAGCAGCATCCCATTCCAGGAAACATAAAAGTTGTACCCAGTGTGCAGCCCACTGCTGAAAAAGTTCATAAAAGCAAGAGGAATGGCTAGTCAGCTACATGGTACCTGATGAGGTACAACTAAATACCACTAGCCAGCAGCATACCACCCTGCATCCAACTGCTGGCTTGCTTCTGATGCTAAGCAGGGTTGGTCCTGGTCAGACCCTGGATGGGAGACCAGATGCTGCTGGAAGTGGTATTGGAGGGCCAGTAGGAGGCACTCTTTCCTCTGGTCTAAAAAATATCCCAATGCCCCAGGGCAGTGATTGGGGACACTGCCCTGTGTAGGGTGCCGTCTTTCGGATGGGACGTTAAACGGGTGTCCTGACTCTCTGAGGTCATTAAAGATCCCATTGCACTTATCGTAAGAGTAGGGGTGTTAACCCCGGTGTCCTGGCTAAATTCCCAATCTGGCACTCATACCATCACGGCTGTCTAATCATCCCCAGCTTACAATTGGCTCATTCATCCCCCTCCTCTCCCCTGTAACTATTCCCCAGGTCGTTGCTGTAAATGAGAATGTGTTCTCAGTCAACTTACCTGGTAAAATAACGGTAAAATAAAATAAAAAAATAAAAGAGAGTAAATCACCATGCCTACTGCTGTGTGTGTGTGTGTGTGTGTGTGTGTGTGTGTGTGTGTGTGTGTGTGTGTGTGTACGTACATACTTACATATGTGCGTGCTCCCTCTCCTAACACCAGAAGTGGACGGTAATTGCGTTTGATTGGGTTTTCTGGCCAACTGGATCGGTTTATTGCCATGAATCACAGGTCGTGGTTCGGCCGCTGATGGCTTTTCAGTGAGACGTGTGTTTGTCGTTCACACACGCAGGTTATGTTTATCTAAAAAAAATGTCAAAGTGTGTGCCTGTGTATTACGATTGCATAATGAAGTGAGGAAGGTTCAATCTCAGGCATAACAACGGCATGGTTTTGGCATGGTGTAATTAGTGGTTGAAAACGAGTACCACTTAGAAAGGGTGTAATTAGTGGTTGAAAACGAGTACCACTTAGAAAGGGTGTAATTAGTGGTTGAAAACGAGTACCACTTAGAAAGGGTACAATTAGCCCTATGCACCTACATGTTTACTGCTGCTTGGCTGCTGGTACTAAATCCGTTGGCTCAACAGTCAACATGACCAGGAGTTATTGAAAAATGCTAGAATTTGATAAGTAGGAGTAAATAAATCATGTTGGAGGGGGCAATAGAGGTTCAGTTGCATCAACAGAATAATTTAAAGTCTATATTAACTTCCATAAAATATTTTTTACCTTTATTTAATTAGGCAAGTCAGTTAAAAACAAATTCCCGGCCAAATCCGGACGATGCTGGGCCAATTATGTGCCGCCCTATGGGACTCCCAATCACCACCGGTTGCGATACAGCCTGGGGTCAAACCGGGGTCTGTAGTGATGCCTCTAGCACTGAGAAGCAGTGCCTTAGGCCGTTGCGCCACTCGGGAGCCCAGAGTGGAAATTGTCCAGCTATGTGACATCATTACTGTACATGTCAGTATGAATATTTACCCAATATATCATACAGCAAATAGGGACAGGAGTTTTTCTAGACCATGGCATGACCCAACTATAAAAAACAACAGACCCTAGTTCTAGCCTGCGAGTTGTTCCTTGTCAGGTCAGTTAGTTAAACTCAATATAGCTACAACACAAACAATCATACTCTGAGAAACCAGAGCCTGACAGAAAAGCACAACAACTCATTTACACCCTGATGGTGCGATGGGATGAGAGCCTTATCACACATCCATTTGTATTACAGTGGGCTAGGCCCCACTCCTTCTATTTGCCTTTATAGATTTGTTTTTGATGGAGCGCTATGCTTGTGCCACCTGCCAAATGGCTATGGCAGAGGGACCAGTCGAGAGCTAAATGGCTTTTTATTTGCAGGGCGGATAAATGAGCTAGCTCACGGTAAAAGGACATAACCAATCAGCCAGTGGAAACAGAACAGGACATCCTCAAATGAAAACAACAAACCGGCTGGCATCTTATTGGAGTTTCTTGTTGTATTTCTATTACCCAATCTCCTAACAGATATCTCATTTAACTCTGGTCAAAATAAGCCATCGGAATCAATTAAGTCTTGGAGTGTGTGTTTATTTGCCAAGCAAAAGAGGTAGCACGCACACACACACACACACACACACACACACACACCCACTGGGGTGAATAAAAAAAACAAGAGGACTTATATTTGTAGAGGAAAATGCCAAATGGAGGTTTTCAGATGTCGGTTAAACAATAAAGGATCTATTTGGGAGCTATGATGTTGAATGTCGACCTAGTGTCTATCCACATTGAATCCCAAACTCAGAAAATGATTGCTCTACTCTATCCCCATTGAAATACAAAAACGCAAAAAACAAAACTCTTCAGGGACTCCGTATATGCCCACAACACCCTCTGTTATTTCAGAAGTAGCTACTTGCATCTCTTTGGCCTTCTCCTCTAGCAAATTACCCCAACTCTGACTGTAACCACTCGTTCAATCCCCACTCAATAGTTAAAGGAAGAAATCAAGCTCAATGCCAAATTAACAAATATTCTGAAGTAGCGCTGGATTCCAGGCACTCAGCAAAAAGGTGGGCTTTTGTTATGATAACCAAAATAGATTTTCTGTCATATTCACAAATTTCACTAATACTTTAACTGTATATGTAATTGCTGCATTCTCCATATCCACTGAGGTGGTACATTTACATTTTTGTCATTTAGCAGACGCTCTTATCCAGAGCGACTTACAGTAGTGAATGCATACATTTCAATTCATTTCATACATTTTTTATTTTTTCTCGTACTGGCCCCCCGTGGGAATCGAACTCACAACCCTGGCGTTGCAAACACCATGCTCTACCAACTGAGCCAGATGGGATTGATACAATTCAAATCAAATGAAATGTTATTTGTCACATGAGCCGAATACAACAGGTGTAGACCTTACAGTGAAATGCTTACTTACAAGCCTTTAACCAACAATGCATTTTAAGTCATCGATGTACTTGTTGATGAAGCCAATGACTGATGTGGTGTACTCCTCAATTGGAAGAATCCTGTAACATATTCCAGTCTGTGCTAGCAAAACAGTCCTGTAGCTTAGCATCTGCTTCATCTGACCACTTTCTTACTGACCGAGTCAATGGTGCTTCCTGCTTTAGTTTTTATTTGTAAGCAGGAATCAAGAGGATAGAATTATGGTCAGATTTGCCAAATGGAGGGCGAGGGAAAGCTTTGTACG
This sequence comes from Salmo trutta, assembly GCF_901001165.1. NCBI lineage: Eukaryota > Metazoa > Chordata > Actinopteri > Salmoniformes > Salmonidae > Salmo > Salmo trutta. The sequence goes on from NC_042964.1 coordinate 33,400,677, forward strand.
TGTCTCTGTGTGTGGAGTAAAGGTGGTCTAGAGTTTTTTTCCCGACATGCTGATAGAAATTAGGTAAAACGGATTTGAGTTTTCCTGCCAATAGGAGCACCGCCTCTGGGTGAGCATTTTCCTGTTTACTTATGGCCATATACAGCTCATTGAGCATGGACTTAGTGCCAGCATCGGTTTGTGGTGGTATGTAGACAGCTACGAAAAATACAGATGAAAACTCTCTAGGTAAATAGTGTGGTCTACAGCTTATCATGAGATACTCTACCTCAGGCGAGCAAAATCTCGAGACCTCCTTAGATTTTGTGCACCAGCTTTTGTTTACAAATATACATAGATTGCCACCCCTTGTCTTACCTGTCATGACTGGCCTGGTTGGGTCAGGTTACCGTGGACCACAATCCTGCAGAGAGATCTCTCACACCCACCAGAGGGGAAGAGAGAGCCTTCCCTGTAGCTCAGTTGGTAGAGCATGGTGTTTGCAACACCAGGGTTGTGGGTTCGATTCCCACGGGGGGCCAGCACAGAAAAAAATGTATGATATGTATGAAATTGTATGAAATGTATGCGTTCACTACTGTAAGTCGCTCTGGATAAGAGCGTCTGCTAAATGACTAAAATGTAAATGTAAATGTAAGAGATCAAGAGGTATGGAGATGGGGGGGGGGGGGGTTTATGACACCTCACACCCATTGTAAATCTTAAGGCAGCAGACAAAATTTCTTTGTCCTCTCAGTATGGAGAACCGGCCTCGGAACATTAACATGCAATAAATGAACTTTGGGACAATAGGTTCCGTCAGCCACAATGGTGGTAATGACGATAGATGGAATATGAAAATGAATGTCATTTTTGTTGTTATTAAAAGTTAAAGGACGACGTTATAACAAAAACATTGTAACTTTAAGCGTTTTCCAAATATGTGCCTGATGTTTGCATATTGTTACGTTGTGTGGAAAATGTCCAGATCAAAGAGAATGTTTTTGTAAAGATGAAATGTGAAGTTAGTTATCTAAATTGGATCTGAGTAAAATCCAGACCTTGCCTCGTAACCTGGTACACCCAGAGAATTGCCCTAAAAGGCGGAAACGCCCATTTCTGTCCCGAGGGTATAAAACATATGAGTTAAGAATTAACATATTAGACTAAGTGACCCTGAGCTGCAGCCAAGGTCTGAGTGGTCAGCAAACCCAAAACACAACACGAGGTTGAAGAAGACAAAGGAACCTTTTAACAACCTATGCTATGGACGAGGAGCTGTATCTAAAGGGGGTGAATTCAAGCAGGACCACCCGGTCACTACTCTCTAAGGACTCTACACTGTTTTCCTTCACACGCTGGAACCATGCTCTGAAAAGGGATTTTCGGAGGAGGGCTAATCCACACGGTTGATTAGCCCTCCTCCGAAAATCCCTTTTCAGAGCAAGGGCGAGGAAACAGACCACTAAGAGTAAAGGACACTGACATCGTGAGGAGAAACAGAGAGTTACACCCGGTAACCGAAGACGGACCGTCATCAGAGAAGTCTGAATCCGGTCCACGCAGAGAACACCCATCGGAGACCTTCAACAAGTAATTACATCATTCTATTCTGACCCATAAGAGCGGCATTTCAGGGCAAGGTTAGGGTTAAAGTAAGCATAGCTGACAAATGCACCCAAGTGTGTGTTTCTCTCGTGCACTCTCTCTCTCTCTCTCTCTCTCTCTCTCTCTCTCTCTCTCTTTTGAAATCCCCATTTTGTGTAACACGTGTCATATTGTGTTGGCCAGCTAGGGACCTGTTTTTATCATACTAAGTTCGAATCAATAGCCTAGACTGTGTGTTTGTGTATCTTATATTATCGTTTTAGTTTGTTAGCAAATAAATATTCAACTCAATTGGTGTGGTACGGACTTACTTGGGGAGACTCAGGTTTGTGCAGATTCCCGGATTATGCAACGTTCAGAATGAGACTGTAGAGAAAATTGATTAATTAGCCACTGTTGTAAAATCGATATTCTGATATTCTTTGAGTTAATTTGGGAAATAGAAACTCAATAAAGCTAAAACTTTCCCATGGTGCCCCAGGTTAATGAATTAATAATTGCCTGATTCATTTAATCACGTAATTATAAACCGTTAATCATTTGACAAGCAGCAGTCGTCACATTAATCAATACAACGTCACGACATAACAGAGGCTGCTGTTCTATCTTGCCAAAAAGCTTAAAACCCACCAGCTGTATGTTATTAATGTCGTCGTTCAGCCACAACTCAGCTGATATTACAGTTTTTAATGTCCCGTTGGTAGGATATACGTGATCGTAGTTTGTCTATTCTATTATCGATTGATTGTACGTTGGCTAATAGGACCGATGGTAAAGGTAGATTACCCTCTCAGCGGCGGATTCTAACAAGGCACCCGGAACGTCGTCCACGATATTACGGGGATGAGGGCCTTGTCGGGTGTCTGAAGTAAATCCTTCCCGTTCGACTTGTTGAAGAAAATGTATTCCTCCAGTATAGGGTGAGTAATCGCTGTCCTGATATCTAGAAGCTCTTTTCAGTCATAAGACACGGTGGCAGAAACATTATGTACAAATTAACTTACAAATAACGCCATCTTTCCAATTCACATGATAATGAAAATAGGTCAGTCCCTTATTATCATAACTATAGGCTAGCCTATATATTATATTGATACTCTCTTCATTATTCTTCCTATTATACATTCACAGACTTCCCCTTGCCGTTGGCAAGACCGTTTCCCCTAACTGTCGCCACTGAATTGCAAATGAAGTAATTATGCAGTTGCTTATTTAACTTATTTATTTGTATTTTTTTATTTTACCTTTATTTAACCAGGTAGGCTAGTTGAGAACAAGTTCTGATTTGCAACTGCGACCTGTCCAAGATAAAGCATAGCAATTGGACACATACAACAACACAGAGTTACACATGGAATAAACAAAACATACAGTCAATAATACAGTAGGAAAAAAAGTCTATATACAGTTAGTGCAAATGAGGTAAGATAAGGGAGTTAAGGCAATAAATAGGCCATGGTGGCGAGGTAATTACAATATAGCAATTAAACACTAATGGTGGATGTGCAGAAGATGAATGTGCAAGTATAGATACTGGCGTGCAAAGGAGCAAGATAAATAAATAAATACAGTATGGGAATGAGGTAGATAGATGGGCTATTTACAGATGGGCTATGTACAGGTGCAGTGATCTGTGGATTAGTAGGGTTCCAAGTAGCTCTAAGTAGCTAGCAGGCCGTGGTTAGCAGAATGGGCCTTCAGCGGACGTCGCGCCTGAGGGGCCTGTTGGAATCCTCGGGCAGATTATGTCGGTATTCCAGTCGTAGAGGATCGGCGGGGTTCCGTGCCCTGTACCGGCAGTAGAAGGGGTCCGGATATTGTAGCCCAGGAGTGGGCTTCGGTGGTAGCCCAGGAGCCCTAGCCGGGTTAGCTTCAGGCTAGTTGGTGCTTGCTCCGGGATGGAAACGCTAGCTAGGAGTAGTCTTCCGGGATTGCGGTTAGCTAGTTGCGAAGATCCAGATGAAAATGTTTGCGGTATGGAGAATCCGGGGATATGGATAGAAAAAAAATATGTCCGTTATGCTCTGGTTTGTGTCACGTTGTACGAACTGGAGAGAGCTTTCCAAGCTAAAGGTTAGCTGATGATCGCTAGCAGTGGTTTGCTGACTGATAGCTGGTAGGTAGTTAGCTGGCTAGAGGGATTCCAGTTCCGAAGTAAATAGAAATACTTTAGAGAAAAAACAGATCCACGCCACATTGGGTGAGGCGGGTTGCAGGAGAGTATTTAGAAGTTGAGGTTTAGGAAAATATTTTTAAAAGATATGCGAAGAAAAAGATATATACAAGGGACAGGACAGGACAAAGACAAATACGTCTGACTGCTACGCCATCTTGGACTGCATGATACAAAGTGCTCAGGCAAAGGGAGGCAGAATGCAATCCTTTCAGAAGAAAGAGACAAGCAGTGATTGCCTTGCGGATGCTGCATTCAGGACGGGGCTAGTGAATAAACCACTCTCATTAAAGAACACCTGTGATAAAAGCAACAAGCTGGGTGAATATATGAATCAGGCTGGCAGGCTGGATGTTGGAGGTTTGAAAAGAGGGACACTGTTAGAAAAACACTTCCTGCGTTATCATGTGTGTGAAGATCCATTAGCGGTTAGCACCAGCTCCTCCCAACGCTTCTAGAATCTAGAAACATCCCCTCAGAGCCCAACATCTACATCAACAGACAGAGCAACAGCAAAGGAGACATCCGTGGGCACACACTGTACCTACCAACAACGATGAAACAATGTATCAACAACCTACCGTCATGTAGTACATGTACGGTACACAGAGGCAGAGTCTGCCTGGTGTAGACTGGTATGCAGGGCAACCATAGGGCAACCAACCACAGTGTATTTTAATTATTTATATTTCAACTTTATTTAACTAGCCATTTAATGAAGAATAATCTATTTTACAGGCACAGAGAACAGTGTGCTTTGTGCTTACAGACCACAGAGCACCACAACCATTGGCACAACCATACAGAAGCCATATAGGGTAAATTAACAGTATCTGCTTCACAAGTACAGACAACACTGGCAGGTATAAGATAGAGTCGCTGTTTCTCATACAGGTATGTGTGTGGTGTGTGTGGCCAGAGCCCCAGCAGCTAGCTAAACCTCTCCAGTGTCCGACATCAGCGAGATAACAGTCACCCCATGCCTGCAGAGCACACACACACACACACACACCGTATGCACGCACGCACAAACAAGAAAACACACAGAGAGCTGTCAGGGCCATCTCAGCGACAGGCTGATGATCCTATCAGAGTCAATGTTTGCTGAGGGCCAGGCAGAACCCAGTGGCCAGATGGCATTTCATAGATCCTGATACAAGTATAGGCTGCTGAGGTCAACACGTCGAGGCAGACAGATCAGACAGGTCAACAACCTCCCCCAGTCAGTCACTCCATCCATCTGTCCGTCTCAGGGAGAACGAGAAGGAAGAAAACCCTGCAGGATGTGCCAACGTTGCTAATTTCTTGTAGGAGAGAGAGAGAGAGAGAGAGAGACAGAGAGAGAGAGAGACAGAGAGAGAGAGAGAGACAGAGAGAGAGAGAGACAGAGAGAGAGAGAGACAGAGAGAGAGACAGAGAGAGAGAGAGACAGAGAGAGAGAGAGACAGAGAGAGAGAGACAGAGAGAGAGAGAGACAGAGAGAGAGAGAGACAGAGAGAGAGACAGACAGAGAGAGAGACAGACAGAGAGACAGACAGACAGACAGACAGACAGACAGACAGACAGACAGACAGACAGAGGGAGGGGGGAGAGAGACATAGGGATGGGGGAAAGAGAGAGAGAGACATTTACAACATACAGACATCATACTCATTGCCATTTCCTAACTGTATAAACATTATGAGGAAGGGAGACAGAGAGAGAAAGAAAGAGAGAGAAAGAGAGACAGGGAGGGGGGAGAGAGAGAGAGAGACATTTACAACATACAGACATCATACTCATTGCTAATTCCTAACTGTATAAACATTATGAGGAAGGGAGACAGAGAGAGAGAAAGAGAAGTTTTCATCATATAGACCGAGGTAGAAATATCACAAGGATTTATGGGTCCACGTAGATACATGATTTGTGGTAAACAGTGCTGTGTAAGCAAACACTTTCAATATCCCCTCTCTTTCCTCACCAAGATGGCATGGCTGAGTGATGCGCAAATGCCACAGTCAATTTGCATTGTGCCTAGTGATTCATCTGCAAAGGGTGAGATCTGAGATGCTGCCAACTACAGTACATACACTATGACAAATTGCTGTAAATTTACAGCAAAACTTGTACAGTTAGCTACTGTAACTCTATATTACAGTACTGTACAGAGCAATGCATTATGCAATTTTACAATAACATTTTACAGTAAAGTATTGTATTACCTGTTTTGTTCTATATTTACAGCAGCATACTGTGAATTATGGTGCATTGTGGGAAAATGCTGTGAGCAGCGAAATAATCTCTGGCTCATTAACACATTTGGAGGTGTGCCTTATAAGAGGCTATACTTGTTGCACCTTTAAGTAAGAGTGTGGTACCTATTTAAGTGATATGTGGTAGTAGTTCCCTAACAATTAAATGTATATAGGGGATAGATCAGAGTGGCAGCAAGTCTCAAACCTGTTTCGCCCTGTAGTCTCTGCCAGATTAGAATCCTTTGTTAAGGCCTCTACAAGTGCTAGTAATATAAAACACCAAATAGTTATTGGTATGTTGTAATACATATGTTAGCAATTGCTGTAGTTAAAATGCAGTTGAACAATATAGTACTGTATTGCAGTTCTGCTGTATATTTACTTCAGCATTCTGTAAATGATGGTGCATTGTGGAAAATTGTGGGAGGGGAAAGAATTGCTGGCTCATTAACATATTTTGAGGCGTGCCTTCTAAGTGACTCTATTTGTTGCACCTGTTAGTGAGAACGCTTTACCAATTGAACTGAGGTGGTAGTAGTGCCCTAACAATTTAATATATTTTGTGGACAATGAGTGACAGTGGGTCTTAAACCTTTAATGGTTGAATATTACACCGTCTCCTTTTGCCCCTGTAATCACATCCGGGTTGGAAGCCTTTGCTATGGCCTCTAGAAGTGCAAGTGATATAAAACACCAAATGTTCATAAATATGCTGTAATATCAAAATACCTAGCAGCCAACCTGCTTGCGCTAATCCCATATAATTACAGTAAAATACCAGCATGATTACAGTAGCATTTACTTTCTTACAGTATAGCCGGCTAATTTTACAGTGTTGTAATGTCATTGCTCTGCATTTTTCAGTAATTTACAGGAAGCTGGTGATTAGTTACTGTGAATATTACAGTAACATAACATGGACTAGCCAGAGATAGGCTAAGATGCATTCAAAAGGGGTCTTGTTACAAATACAGGATATGCTGAAGACTTTCTATGACTTAGATATGAGGTTTTTTATCAACCTTAGATGAATGCACTGACTCTAAGTTGCTCTGGACAAGAGCAACTTAGAGTCAGTTGGTGGGCCCAGTTGTTGGGCCCACCAGGCCAGTGGTGGGCCCAAGAAGCAAGTGTTTCCTTTATTTTGGCAGTTACCGGTATGCCTACAGTCGGGAAGGCTGCAATTTGGGCAGCATGTGTGCCAAATATAGGCTACAGCTTGTTGCGTATAATCCATTGAAGGATTTTGTAGCCTCACCCTGGCAATTTGACTGTTAAACTCATTGGTATACCAGCAATAGATGCCCGTCCTGATTTGAATGGGAACTGCGGCTGTCTGTTTGCCTTTTTATCGCGGGAAAAACGTACAGTTTGGAACGCAAATGCCTACTGCTGAAAAGAGAAGACTAATCTGTCTGTAGAACCAATCGAAACAATGTTTTCTCAACAAATCACAATTTGTAGCTAAAAGCAGCACTTTTTTTCAAAGCAGCTCATCTTGAGATAGGCTATTGCCACAACGAGCGGATCGGCCATCACCGTGAGTAGACTATGGCTTCATCTTCATCATTACTGTAGGTGAGTCAATGTGCCACTGGAAAAACAAAGCCCCGGGGGCCTATTATTTCTTATTCCCTGGCTAAATTACCAAAATGTAAATGTTAAAAATGAACATTTGGAAAGCAAACTGCTGGGTGTCATTTAGCAGATGCTCTTATCCAGAGTGACTTAGAGTCAGTGTTAAACTAAGGTAAACAAGAACATACCACAGTCATAGGAAGTAAAAATATTATGTCACTGTTACAGAGAATGTTGTAGTTAAGCGGGCTATTTGCGAGTATACATTTGTATTAGAAAATACAAAATACATGTGTTCTAATTAAACTGGTCCAAAATAGGCCACATGAATTGTAGTTCAGGCCAGTGAAATGCAAATTGCAAAATAGGTATTGAAATACATATATCAAATACATGTAAAGGAAATACTGCCCGTTGTTGGCACTAGCTACCTGCACTATACATCTGCAACAGTTTACTAACCACTGTGCTTCTGTTAATGCACTGTAAATTCTAGAAATACAACATGTTGCTGTAGTTAGGTGTTTCAGTAATATTCTGTAAATCTGTGTTACAGTAAAGGTCCTGTAAATTTACAGTAATTTACTGGCTTCCGTGCTGGCAGTAAATTATTGTAAATTTACAGTAATTTACTGGCTTCCGTGCTGGCAGTAAATTATTGTAAATTTACAGTAATCTACTGGGTACTGTGCTGCCAGTAATGTACTGTAAAAATGACAGTATTTTTTTTACGGTGTACAATTTCCTGTCTAAAACGTTCAAAGGAAGACAATTTTGATTCGGAGCAGCAGAGAGGATTTTGAAATAGGCTTATGGTTTCAAACTTTCTCTCTTTGTATTTCAGAGGAGCCAGAGAAACATGTTTTCAAAGGAATATCAAAGTCAACCTTAGTAAAGAGTAGCCCCCTGGCTTTTGATTAAAAAAAATGTTTTATCCAGAAAGGTTTTAAAAAAGCCACTCAAAAATCAAATGTGGAAGGAATCCTAGAGTACGGGTTACTGTTTGATTGCTGTGGTGAAGGTCTATTATAAAGATATTACTATACATCATTTTAGGCTAGTATATTTGTGTACTTAATGACTACTCAGTGTTTCAGGTTCTTTATGTAATGTCCATCATCTAACCTTGGCTGCAACTTACCTTGGCTTTTAATTAAAACAAACGTATAGCCCACGTGGTCAGCAAAGCAGGTCACACTAACACAAGATGCTTTGCTGCATTGTTACACTGTTAGCTCCTCTTTGTGTGGCAAATAGTGTGGCTGGTCTGGGCAAGGAACATGGAAAAGGGAGAGGAGGATTTGCTCGGTCTTTCCTACAAGGTCACAGGCTTTCCAGCCAGTAATTATTGTTCTCCATCTCACAGCTCCATTAAACTGACTGATGCATTTTGACATGTCAGAGCGATAGGACCAGTTAGCCTCTGGGAAGTTCAATTAGAGCTGGGGCTTAATGCGGTGGAGAACGTTGCAAGCCCTGATATGAGGTTACAACCAGATCCAAATCAATAAGAGGAACACATTTCTAAGGTACGGCTCTTATAGCCTTACCTTAGAAGACCCTGGGACCGGTAAATGTGGACTGAGATCTCTCCCTCCCTCCCTCCCTCCCTCCCTCCCTCCCTCCCTCCCTCCCTCCCTCCTCCTCCTCCCTGAATAGTAGTCTCTTGGTTACCATCTGAGCTACAGAAAAAAGCTATACCTTCCTCACATGTGAGTTCCCTCTGCAGTTGTCAAGAGTCAGTGTGCAGCAGGTGGGACGGAGTCAGGCGCAGAATGAGTAATAAAGGTCTTTTCTCAACAAAACAACAAAATATTCCACGTAGGGAAACAAACTCAGCTCACAAACATACGCGACAGCTTAACACGGAACAAACACGCACAAAGCCAATGGGGAAACCAGAGGGTTAAATAGGGAACAATAATTAAGAAATGGAAATCGGGTTGTTTGCTCTGTGTACAACGAAGACAAAACAAATGGAAAAAGAAAACGTGGATCGGTGGCAACTAGAAAACCGGTGACTACGACCGCCGAACGCCGCCGAACAAGGAGAGGGACCAACTTCGGCGGAAGTCGTGACAGCAGTACAGCTGTACCTGTTGACCTTGTGCCTGGCACACACACAAACACACACTCAAATCCACACAGAAATGCACGCACACACAAACACACACAGCTTCAGCTGCAGTATGGTGGTACCTATTGCCTTCCTCATTATATACATAAACATAAACACACACACATCCACCCTCACACTCCTCCCCAAAACACACTCCCACATGGGCAGTGTCAGCCAGGGGAGACGCGTGGCTATGGCAGGCCAGCTGGGACACTCTTTGTTCCGGTATGATAATTAAATGGAGGAGCAGCAGCCTCAAAGTGACGCGGCTGTCACACTATTTCATGCCTCTGACAGTTCCATTTCCTCCCGACAGCCATGTGGCGCAGCCAAGCCTCCATATAACTGCCACCACACCACCACCTTCCAGCGGCCTAAGCGGTTGATTTATGTACGAGGCGTGTGCAATTATATGCTCCCTCAGAGACCAAACCTATTTGATTTTCAGGGGCAATTAAACAGTCCACCGTGGGCTCGCAAAATGGAATATGATATACTGGGAGATACTGATGAGTCTGAGCTTTCCAAAGGGGGACTTTACAACAAACAAACCCCAAAAGGGCATGGAGGAGGATTGCAGAGTTTTACTGTATTGATAAATTCTAATGACATATACCTATGATTTCCAGTGTCTTCAAAAAGTATTCACACCCCTTGACTTTTTACACATTTTGTTGTGTTACAAAGTGGGATTTTGATCTACACAAAATACTCTGTAATGTCAAAGTGGAAGACAAATTCTAACATTTGTAAAAGATGAATTAAAAATAAAACATGAATATATCTTGATTACATAAGCATTCAATCCCCTGAGTTAATACATATTATAATCACCTTTGGCAGCCATTACAGCTGTGAGTCTTTCAAAATAAATCTCTAAGAGCTTTGCACACCTGGATTGTACAAAATTTGCTAATTATTCTTTCGAAAAATTTTCAAGCTCTGTCAAGTTGTTTGTTGATCATTGCTAGATAGTCATTTTCAAGTCTTGCCATAGACTTTCAAGCCGATTTAAGTTGAAACCCTAACTAGGTCACTCAGGAACATTTAATGTTGTCTTGGTATGCATCTCTACTGTAGATTTGGCCTTGTGTTTTTGGTTATTGTCCTGCTGGAAGGTGAATTTGTCTCCCAGTGTCTTTTGGAAAGCACACTGAACCAGGTGTTGCCTGTGCTTAGCTTCATTCCATTTATTTTTATCAACAAAAAAAACTCCCTAGTCCTTGCCGATGACAAGCATACCCAGAGCACGATGCAGCCACCACCAATAATACTGTTTAACATGATGCTTGACTATATGAGATTGGTACAGATGAGATTGGTACAGATGTAGGATCTTAATTTGATCATTCTTTTGTTGCTGAGAACCTCAAAGTTGTAGTGCATTTTAAGTTTAAAAGGCTTCTAACAATTGTAATTCCCACATAGACATGACAGACTTGATGATTTTTGCCCTAACAGAAAATGTCCATTAATTATAATCCACATAATAATCCAAATTTCCTTTTACTGTAGGATTATTTTCCTGGTGTAACAAGCTGGCTCAAATTAAGATCCTACATCTGTACTCAGTGATGTGTTGTGTTGGATTGGCCCCAAACGTAACGCTTTGTATTCAGTAGATAAAGTTAATTTCTTTGCAACATTTTTTGCAGTTTTACTTTAGTGCCTTATTGCAAACAGGATGCATGTTAAGGAATATTTGTATTCTGTACAGGCTTCCTTCTTTTCACTCTGTCATAGAATTTTTATTGAACCTTTATTTATCGGTTAAGAACAAATTCTTATTTAATATGACGGCCTACCCCCGCCAAACTCGGACGACGCTGGGCCAATTGTGAGCCCTGTGGGACACCCAATCACAGCCAGATGTGATACAGCCTGGATTTGAACCAGGGACTGTAGTGACACTTCTTGCACTGAGATGCAGTGTCTTAGAACGCTGCGCCACTCGGGAGCAAAGGTTAGCATTGTGGAGTAACTACAATGTTGTTGATCCATCCTCAGTTTTCTCCTAAAATAGGCAATAAACTTGGTTACTGTTTTAAAGGCACTATTGGCCTCATGGTGAAATCCCTGAGTGGTTTCCTTTCTCTCTGGCAACTAAGCTAAATATCTTTGTAGTGACAGTTTAAAAAAAAAAACATCTACCAATAGTTTCCCTTCTTTGAGAGGCATTAGAAAACCTCCCTGGTCTTTGAGGTTGAATCTGTTTGAAATTCACTGCTCAACTGAGGGACCTCACAGATAATTGTATGTGTGGGATACAGAGATGAGGTAGCCATTCAAACATCATGTTAAACAGTATCATTGCACACAGAGTCCATGCAACTTATTATGTGAATTGTTAAGCAAATAGATACTCCTGAACTTATTTAGGAATCTCATAACAAAGGGGTTGAATATTTATTGACTCAAGACATTTCAGCTTTTAATTTGCAATTACAGTTTTTAACAATCACTTTGGCACTAATTTCTGAACCTTGTGGTCATTTTTCAAAACTCTAGACACATAACTCAAAACGGTCATCACATGTAACACAGGCTGTCCAATTTTCAAAACATTGCATTGTGCATTCATATCTTTAAAGAAACCTTGCACTTGCAGAATCATTGGTTCAAATAACTCGTTTATCATGAAATACCAAAGGAACCTTCATTTAGATCACCCACACACAAGATACCAATAGTTTCACTGTGTAGTTGTTCGTACAATCATTAAATATTGTAGTACAAAATATGTGATACGTTTCATTATGCTACTACACATAAATACATCACTGTAAAAGGACTAGTAGAGTGAATACTACAGATACAGTGGAATCATTGAAAATCACAACATGATTCTTTGAATCAAAGCAAAAATAATAAGCTACAAAAAAAGAAAAAAACAGGTCAACTGCAGTGTTCCTCACCTGTAAAAAGCAAAACAAAAGATTGATTACTGTACTTCTATATTTCCAACAACCCTGTCTTGTGGATTTTGCCACATTCATCTACATCACAATGGATGTTTTCATTAGCCAAACATCTTGGGAAGAGTCTTCGGGCGTGGCAAATCCAGGCCTGACACTGGTCTGCCGTGATGTCATTGCATGCGTCATCCATGGCCTGGAGAAGGGTGTTCGTGAGGGCGCCTATCATATACCTTCCACCTCCATGTGGAGAAAAATTGAATCGGGTTAAGGAAAGGAGAGTATGGGGGTAAGTACAGGGTGGTAAATTGTGGATGAGCCTGAAACCATGCTTGCACCATTTGAGCATGGTGAAACCTGACATTATCCCAAACAAACAATGACATAGGTCATGCCATCAGCGCTACAGACCTGATTTAGCTCATCAAGGAAGGTTACATTCGAACAGCGAATCATGTGGCTGCCTGCAACTCAACATATAGAGTATATAGAGTAGAGAGCTTTAGATGTTGTTCGACCAAACATTAGAACGGACAAGATGCGTAATCTAAGCAACTTTGACAGTGGTATGATTGTTGATGCCACACATGGTGATTCCAGCATCTCAGAAACAGCTGCCTTCCTGGGATTTTTATGCACTACAGTCTCTAGTTTACAGAGAATGGTGCGATAAACAAAACACATTCAGTGAATGGCAGTTCTGTGCGCAAAACACCTTGTTAATGAGAGAGGTCAGAGGAGAATGTCCAGACTCATTCAAGCTAACAGAAAGGCCACAAAATCTCAAATAACAGCTGTTTAAAACAGTGGTTGTACATATCTTAATGTACAACACCGTGAAAACAGTGGTTGTACATATCTTAATGTACAACACCGTGAATAATTCAGGCTGTTGGAGGCAAAAGGGGGTCCTACCCAGTACTAGATAGGTGTACCTAATAAAGTGGCCAATGAGTGTACAGTAATGTCAAATCTGAAAACATGGTCTGGAAAAGTGGTACATGGGACCATAGAAACAGTGTCTGATAAAGAATGATGATGAAATATTACATCCATAGATAATGTAGTCCAATTGGTTCATGTTCCACGGTAATGGTGTCAATGGATCTCGTTATCCTGAAACTTTCATGATCTAAACATGGAATATTGTTTGTCAGCTTCCATAAAACTATGCATTAACAGTTACTTATCATTTTGAGCAGTTGTATCAATTGATAGTTAGATCATTGTAATGAAATGAATAGACAGTCATTTCAGATGTAATGTGTGAATTGCATTTTGAAATGGTAATACTTTGATGTTAAGTTGTGTCATTTTGAAAAGGTGATTTTAGTTCAATGAACAGATGATCTTAGCTTTATATGTATTGTATCCAAGCAATTGGAAAAAGTGAGAGTTTTGGAAAATTTGCATTTTGATCATTGGTTGTGAGTTTTGTGTCTAGAGTTTTGAAAAAGGACATCAAGGTTCCGAAATTAGTGCCAAAGTGATTGTAAAAAAACTGTAATTTATAAAAAGAATTCTAAAAACACAATTCCACTTCAACATTATTGGGTATGGTGTGTCGGCCAGTGACACAAAATGTCAAATGAATCCATTTTAAATTCAGGCTGTAACAACAAAATGTGGAAAAAGTCATGAGGTGTGAATACTATCAGAAGGCACTGTTAGTAAGGGGGAAAGTATGTTAATGAGCACCATATCTTCCCCCACCAGACTAGCCTGTGAGGAGTGAGCCAGCCTCATGTGAATCATATTTTGAAATCGCAGTGAGGCGTCTCAGATGTGACACGGAGAACGACACAGAAAGGTCTTTGGGTTCAGCTGACAGAAAATGTCACAGGTGTACTTAAAGAAACGGTGAAAGAATCAGTATGGTGTGATGGGAGGAGAAAAATGACAGAACACGTCTTCAAAGAGCCTGAGCCAGATGATGGAAACGATCATGAAAGCATGTCTCTTTCCTCCTGTGTGTGTGTGTGCCTGTGCGTGCGCGTGTGTGTGTGTGCAGATGGTAGCCGGTTGTGTGTCTCTACTATATGGCAGGTGCGAGTTCATAACCTTTTTGATCCTTTGATATCCGACTGAGGGGAGAGGAGGAGGAAAGGTGGAGAAGAGGAGGGAGGAGGAGGAGAATCCAGTCTGTCTATCCTCATTAGACATGCTTTTTTTCCCCCCCCAGCTTCTGACAACCCTGCTTTGACTGAACCATGTTCATTATCTGGACCCCATCCTGCCTCATATGAACAGCCCTTGAAACAGGTTTCTATCAATGTGGTGTGTTTGATGTGTGTATTCATGTATGCTGACAGGCCCTCATAAAAGGAAGAAGAATATAAAGAAAATGGTGGTACCTATATGTACTGAACATCTAAGTACAGATGTAGGATCTGCATTTGAGAAAAGTATCCTGCAGCAACAGGAAATATGAATTATTTTCTGGATTATAGTTAATGGACATTTTCTAAACCTGAATCTCATTTTGGTAAATGACATCTTGAACAGAGGCGTTCCTTTTTTCCACTGAGCGTTAAAAGCGCTATGTCTATCTCATCCTTCATAATGCCTTAGAAGTCATCATCGCTTGTTAATTCATTCATGCATTTATGCGTCTATGAACTCATGTGTGAAGGTGTTGCATTGAGGTAGGTTTATGCGTTATCTTTTGTGACTTTTGTATAAATGTTATAATTACTCAACATTGTGGTGTTATTTGACTGATTTAAAAAAAATGACAATACCTTCACACTTCTCTTTCACTGTGAATGCGAAATGAGTCCGAGAGTGATGTTAAATTATCAGGTAGTATCTTGCCGAGCGACGGTGGAAAAAAAAAATAGACGTGGTCGGGTCGTGGGGAAACAGCTCAGGTTAATTTAAGGCTATCACGTCGGCTAATTTGTTTTAAATGAAACTGTTGTTGGCTTGCGTTCAGTGTGTGTCCAATTAGCGGCTGTGTAACTTCAGGATGGAGCTTCTTCCTGTCACATTTGCCAAAGCAGACAGCTGAACATTAGTCATGAACTGTCAGTTTAACTGTCTCTTGCCCGCTCTCTCTCTCTCCTTCTCACATACAGGTGGATACATTCAACAGCAAAGTGAGACGGGGGGGGGGGGGGGGGGGGGGGGGCATCTTGCTCATCCCCAGGCCTTGAGTGAGATTGCCTGCAAGACTGAACCAGTCGAAGAAAGAGGGAGTTTGACACGCAAGACTCACAGTGTACACAGTGTATTCTAAGGATTAGTTGTCGTGATTGAGCTCTGATGCAACACTGAATATGAGAATCAGCAAACAGAAGGTCTAAGCATTCACAGTTGTTGTAAACAGTTCTAGGTGTTTCTAATAAAACATCAAGCCTCCTTCAATGCCCATTGCATGCCATGACAAAGAAAATTATTTTTTTGTTTTACTGGTAAGCCTTTTAGATTGAGAGACATGTTCTTCTGAAATGTTAACTAACATCCATTTGACATTACGTGTTGTGAACAAATTGGGGATGTTTTTCCTCTCAAAACAACATAGACATCATAACAGTCATGGGAAAATGGTCACCACATCAATCAAAGTGTATACATGTTTGTTTCTATGTAAAAACTACGCTGTGTGATGACTAAAACGGGATGTTCACATGTTTTCCGCAAGAAAATGTGCATGGTCTTTTGAAGTCAATTGAAGCAGCATGAAGGAAAAATAACATGAACAATTCTGAAGGATTCAGCTTGAATATTACGTTATTCCCTTTGAAGAGAAATACAACAGCAGTTGGCGAGCTCTGCACGAAATACTCGGAAACTGAGGTATATGAAAACTATCATCTTAGGACCAGACTTGCTCAGAAGAAGGTGAGAGACTCGTTGGCACAATACAAGGGCAGCCAAAGGTTGAAAGAGAGACAACATGACTGCAGTGTGAAGACTATATCCCTGTGTGGATAAAAACACACATTTAAGTTTCATGGGAAAACAGGGGGCCTCCAAACATGTTGTGTGAACGCATCATGGCGTTGTCGGCTAGTTTCTCGGTGTTTACCTGATGGATGACATGATCAGTAAGTGGGGAGGAAGAGAGGCAGGAAAACAGCTTGTACTGCATAATCTATTCCAGCTCTGCCAGACACTAGGCAGCACTTTATTACTTTTCTAAGTAAATATATAATTTAGGAAGTCACATCCTCCTTATGCAGGATGACTGGACTGTAGCTGTGCTGCTCTGATGCAGAGAGCTATAGCGGGAGGAATGGCATGGATAGTTCTAAGGTCACTGGATTGAGTTATATACTGCATACAGTTTTCAGTTAGCGTTTAGCAATCATCAATACGAATAAAAAAAAAATGAAGTTTCAAAACAGTGCTTGGTGCAATGAGAACCATCAGAGGAAATCTTCCTTGCAAGATTGACTACAAACATTGTATAACGCAAGAAATATTTATTACAGTTGCAATTTGGCTAAATGTCAGACCACTTGAGCCCACTTGATGTCATCTTAAAATATGGAATGTATTGCAATTAGTTTTGTTGTCATTTGTTTGTGTTAATACATTGCCTCAAGGAAGTGCTAAAAAGGTGTGGACTCTTAATGAGAAAGGGCACAAGTTAAAGTTGAAGTGGGAAGTTTACATACACTTAGGTTGGAGTCATTAAAACTTGTTTTTCAACCACTCCACAAATTTCTTGTTAACAAACTATAGTTTTGGCAAGTCGGTTTTAGGACATCTACTTTGTGCATGACACAAGTAATCTTTCCAACAATTGTTTACAGACAGATTATTTCACTTATAATTCACTGTATCACAATTCCAGTGGGTCAGAAGTTTACATACACTAAGTTGACTGTGACTTTAAACAGCTTGGAAAATTCCAGAAAATTATGTCATGGCTTTAGAAGCTTCTGATAGGCTAATTGACATCATTTGAGTCAATTGGTGATGTACCTGTGGATGTATTTCAAGGCCTACCTTCAAACTCAGTGCCTCTTTGCTTGACATCATGGGAAAATCAAAAGAAATCAGACCTCAGAAAATAAATGTAGACCTCCACAAGTCTGGTTCATCCTTGGGAGAAATTTCCAAATGCCTGAAGGTACCACGTTCATCTGTACAAACAATAGTACGCAAGTATAATCACCATGGGACCACGCAGCCGTCATACCACTCAGGAAGGAGACGCATTCTGTCTCCTAGAGATGAACGTACTCTGGTGCAAAAAGTGCAAATCAATCCCAGAACAACAGCAAAGGACCTTGTGAAGATGCTTGAGGAAACAGGTATGAAAGTTTCTATATCCACAGTCAAACAAGTCCTATATCGACATAACCTGAAAGGCCGCTCAGCAAGGAAGAAGCCACTGCTCCAAAACTGCCATAAAAAAGCCAGACTACAGTTTGCAACTGCACATAGGGACAAAGATCATACTTTTTGGAGAAATGTCCTCTGGTCTGATGAAACAAAAAAATAACTGTTTTGCCATAATGACCATCGTTATGTTTTGTAGGAAAAAAGGGGAAGGCTTGCAAGCCTAAGAACACTATCCCAACCGTGAAGCACGGGTGTGGCAGCATCATGTTGTGGGGTTGCTTTGCTGCAGGATGACTGGTGCACTTCACAAAATAGATGGCATCATGAGGCAGGAAAAATATGTGGATATATTGAAACAACATCAAGACATCAGTCAGGAAATTAAAGCTTGGTCGCAAATGGGTCTTCCAAACGGACAATGACCGCAAGCATACTTCCAAAGTTGTGGCAAAATGGCTTAAGGACAACAAAGTCAAGGTATTAGAGTGGCCATCACAAAGCCCTGATCTCAATCCTATAGAAAATGTGTGGGCAGAACTGAAAAACGTGTGTGAGCAAGGAGGCCTACAAACCTGACTCAGTTACACCAGCTCTGTCAGGAGGATTTGGCCAAAATTCACCCAACTTATTGTGGGAAGCTTGTGGAAGGCTAGCCGAAACGTTTGACCCAAGTTAAACAATTTAAAGGCAATGCTACCAAACACTAATTGAGTGTATGTGAACTTCTGACCCACTGGGAACGTGATGAAAGAAATAAAAGCTGAAGTAAATCATTCTCTCATTTATTGTTCTGACATTTCACATTCTTAAAATAAAGTGGTGATCCTAACTGACCTAAGACATGGAATTTTTACTAGGATTAAACGTCAGGATGTATTTGGCTAAGGTGTATGTAAACTTCCGTCTTCAACTGTAGCTAATATCATACATCTGCAAAACTGCATAATGCAAAAATCCAAATGAGAGGATTTTAAGCAACTAACAACACACATCTCTGTAGCTATTGAATCAAATTGACCCCTATAACACTCACTTTTGCGAGCTACTAGAGAGACAACACCGAATTATTATGTAAAAAAACATTAAATTGCAAAGTAAGAAGCATTCACGTTGAATTGCGTTTTATAGTTGAGGTGAATAAATGCATACCGATAGTGAGCCTCATAGCGTGATGCAGCTCCAGCAGCAGGGCTTAATTTCCTCTGTGCTTTCTGCATCATTAATGATGTAATTGATTTATGGCTAAAAACTGGCCCAATCCCACCTGCGAATATCACAATAAAGCTTAACATTTGTCAGAAGCCCCGGCAGCATCTATTCAGTCCTTCCATCTGGGATAGAGAGCTCAGGGAGAATTAGTAAGATAGGAAAAGCATGAGGCTAATTTACCTATATATATACACACACAGTATATATATTATCATATATTATTAGTAGTAGTATTATATTATTATAGTACCTCCCTAGACTGCAGTCACTCTTGTTGTAAATATTGTGACTTTTTAAATCAGCAAGAGTCAACTAGGATGTGGTGCTGCGATAGGGTAGAGAGGGGGAGAGGGAGAGGAGAGAGAGAGTGAAAGGACGAGAGCGGGGGAGTCGATTCATCCTCTTGCTGCTTTTTCCCACTGACACGTTCGCTGTTCGCAATCCACCCATGTAATCCATCACAGAAACATTAATTGTGTGCGGAGCTCTTCCAGGTCTCCAGTACAAAGTCGCTAATGAAGGGCCTGTCATCGTGACTCTTCCCTAGGAAGAGAGCTTGGAGAGCGGGGTGGGCCTTTGCCAAGCTTCCTGGACCTCCTGGAGTCCCAGCCGGGGCCAAGCCTTAACCTCCTAACTTCCCTGAGTCACCTGATCAAGACATATATCCCAAAGCAGTATCCCAGGAGAAACAGTCACTGTTGAGACTTATTCACCCAAAGAGACAGTGTTCGTTTAGACATTTAAACATGTCCAGACACTGTAGACTATAGACTAAAAAGAGAGTATTGATGGATTGCAGACACGGATATGTCTCGGTTGGACGTGCCTCAGTATCTTGGCTGTTTAAAGCTCTGACCCGGTAATTACCAGCAACTCCTGTGCAACCTCAGCTCTCTGCTCTCTCTCTCTGCCCCCAATGTCTATGTGTTCACCGGTGGAAAAGGTATTGCTAATGACAGAAGAAGGTTACCCAATTTATCTTCAGGCAAAAACCTTTCAAAGCAAGACTCCCATATCCCCACTGAGCACAGATTGCTGGAAGGCAAAAATACAGCAAATAGCAACAGCTGGGACTTTAAGCCAGATCCAGACCAGGCTAAGAAATAACACCACCAGAAAATAATTTCAATTTTTCACACTTCGAGAACATGTGGAGGTCTCTCACAAGGGTTGCCCTCTAAGAGAGTATAGGCTCTTGGAACTTCCATTATGGATTAAATAATATATGCTGTGGGCAAGGATATGTGCGTGGTTTACCGTATATAATTTAAATCATATAAAGAGTATATTCTCTACCCCAAAGAATAAAGTAGCAGCTGTAGAGTATGTGTCTTGATACTACTGTTGATTGAGGCCCCATTCATTTCAAATAGTACAGGTAAAGGTGAAAACTATTGTTTTACTATCCTTGTGGGGACCAAACAATTGATTCCCATTGAAAATCCTATTTTCCCTAATCCCTAGCCCTAAACTAACCCTTAACCTAAAATAGCCTTTTTCCTTGCTGGGACCGGCGAAATGTTTCTACCTCTCTGAATTGTTGTTTTTTTACGATCCTTGTGAGGACTTCAGGTCTACACACACACACACACACATTATTTTAGAGGGGGCATAATGACAAAGTAAAAACAGGTTTTTATACATTTTTTCCAATGTATTAAAAATCTAATATCACATGTACATAAGTATTCAGACCCTTTACTCAGTACTTTGTTTAAGTACCTGTGGTGGCTAATTTCTGCATTACCAAACGAGGAGAGTTACAAACTTCACACCACCAGTCAGAGTTATACTTAAACTACATCTTTAATAATAAGAGCTTTGCATTAGCACTTGACTTTCAATGATGCGCCATTCCTAATGAACCATTAAAAGTGACAACACAAAAGTACGAAGATCTTTTATAGCCAAGATACACCCCTCTCAACCCACATGACGAACCACAGATCTCAGGAACAGTTCACAAAAAAAGACTTTTACTTGAGAGAGGAGCATCACATAGCCAGATAGCATGCGCTATACATTATCGTTCAGTTTTGTCCCTAAGACGAGGCTCTAATCTCGTTCCTGGTACTTCATAGCACAAAAACATTACCTCATGTTATTCATAGAGGCCCATCCTCAGTAAAACACACACACACAATAGTTAACAGAATACTCTATTCTGTCGAATAAAACCACCATTATAATACAATACAAGCATTATAACATAATCTTGCAATTTTCCATGACATACCTTTGGCAGCGATTACATCCTTAAGTCTTCTTGACGCTACAAGCTTGGCATACCTGTATTTGGGGAATTTCTCCCATTATTCTCTGCAGATCCTTTCAAGCTCTGTCAGGTTGGATGGGGAGCATTGCAGCACAGTTATTTTCAGGTCTCTCCAGAGATGTTTGATCAGGTTCAAGTCCGGGCTCTGGCTGGGCCACTCAAGGACATGGAGTGCTGCAGAGATGGTTGTCCTTCTGGAAGGTTCTCCCCTCTTCACAGAGGAACTCTGGAGCTCTGTCAGAGTGAACATCGGGTTCTTGGTCACCTCCCTGACCAAGGCCCTTCTCGCCCGATTGCTTAGTTTTGGCGGCGCAGCCAGCTTTAGGAAGAGTTTTGGGGGTTCCTAACTTCTTCCATTTATTTTATTTAACCTTTATTTAACTAGGCAAGTCAGTAAAGAGCTAATTCTTATTTACAATGACGGCCTATCAAAAGGCAAATGGCCTTCTGCGGGAACGGGGGTCTGGGATTAAAAATAAATAAAAATTACAACATAAATATAGAACAAAACACACATCACAACAAGAGAGACAACACAACACTTCATAAAGAGAGACCTAAGACAACAACATAGCAAGAGCAAGGCAGCAACACAGCATGGTAGGAACACAACATGGCAGCAACATAAAACATGGTGCAAACATTATTGGGCACAGACAACAGCACAAAGGGCAAGAAGGTAGAGACAACAATACATCACGCAACGCAGCCACAACTGTCAGTAAGAGTGTCCATGATTGAGTCTTTGAATGAAGAGATCGAGATAAAACTGTCCAGTTTGAGTGTTTGTTGCAGCTCGTTCCAGTTGCTAGCTGCAGCGAACTGAAAAGAGGAGTGACCCAGGGATGTGTGTGCTTATTATGAGGCAAAGTCCTCCCAGATTGCAGTTCTTAGGGCTTCCACTACATGTCAACAGTCTTTAGAAAGAGTTTCAGGCTGGTTTTTGGAAAAATGAGCTAGAAGTTGTAGTTTTTCTAAGTGGCTCCCATTTTGGCTGTAGTGTTTCCATGCGCGTGGATGAAAGCGCGTTCTTTGTTATTTATCTCCGGTAATGAACATTCTATTTTTACATTTACGTCACTTAGCAGACGCTCTTATCCAGAGCGACATACAAATTGGTGCATTCACCTTATGATATCCAATACTATTCTCTGTCTTAAAATGTATTGTTTATTTATGTATTAATGTACCTGAGGTATGATTATAAATGTTGTTTGACTTGTTTGGATAAGTTTATTGGTAACGTTTGGGATTCATTGTGTATGCATTTTGAAGGAGGGAAACCGGTGGATTATTGAATGAAGCGCGCCAGCTAAACTGAGTTTTTATGGATATAAAGAAGGACTTTATCAAACAAAAGAACCATTTGTGATGTAACTGGGACCTTTTGGAGTGCCAAACAGAAGAAGATCTTCTTCAAAGGTAAGGCATTTATTATATCGCTATTTCTGACTTTCGTGTCGCACCTGCCTGGTTGAAAAATGTTTTTCACGCTTTTGTATGCGGGCGCTGACCTCAGATAATCGCATGGTGTGCGTTCACCGTGAAGCCTTTTTGAAATCTGACACAGCGGCTGGATTAACAAGAAGTTAAGCTTTATTTTGATGTATAATACTTGTATTTTCATGAATGTTAAATATTTATATTTCTGTAATTTGAATTTTGCGCTCTGCAATTTCACCGGATGTTGGCCAGGTGGGACGCTACCGTCCCACCTGCCCGTAAGAAGTTAGCACAAAATCCGGGGAGGGGCCAGCTGAGTATAAAACTGTATCATCTGCATATATATGGATGAGAGAGCTTCCTACTGCCTGCGCTATGTTGTTGATGTAAATTGAGAAGAGCATGGGGCCAAAGATCGAGCCTTGGGGTACTCCCTTGGTGACAGGCAGTGGCTGAGACAGCAGCTTTTCTGACTTTATACACTACACTTTGAGAGAGGTAGTTAGCAAACCAGCCCAAAGACCCCTTAGAGACACCAATACTCCTTAGCCGGCCCACAAGAATGGAATGGTGTACCATATCAAAAGCTTTGGAGACCACTGTGTTCTTGGAGACCTTAAATGCTGCAGAATCTTTTTGGTACCCTTCCCCAGATCTGTGCCTTGACACAATCTTGGCTCGGAGCTCTATGGACAATTCCTTCGACCTCATGGCTTTGTTTTTGCTCTGACATGCACTGTCAACTGTGGGACCTTCTATAGACGTGTGTGCCTGTCCAAATCATGTCCAATCAATTGAATTTACCACAGGTGGAATCCAATGAAGTTGTAGAAACATCTCAAGGATGATCAATGGAAACAGGATGCCCCTGAGCTCAATTTCGAGACTCATAGGTTAGTGTCTGAATACTTATGTAAATAAGGTTTCTGTTTTTAATTTTTTTATAAATTAGCAAAAATTCCAAAACCTGTTTTTGCTTTGTCATTATGGGGCCTGTGTGTAGATTGATGAGACGATGAGATGTTTTTTTCATCCATTTTAGAATAAGGCTGTAACGTAACAAAATGTGCAAAACAAACGCTATGTGTGTCACTCTACACTCTCTCCTCCGCTGAAAATACTGCACGGACTAAAGTATCTGGCATCAGGCCTAGGCATCTCTTTGCTCCATGCACTTTGGAAATAACCACTTACAAGGGAGAATGGGGGGTTACTCTTTGCCTGGTCCAGTCAGTATGCCCCCTCTGCAAAATAGCTGACAGGTCATTTTTGTAAATCATAAAACGTGGGCTTAAAACTGAAGTTTAGTAATTAATTTAACATAAAAAAAAGACACATTTGCGGGCCTTTGTGCCCCCTGTGGGCATGACGCCACTGCATGCATGCATGCACCCCCCCCAAACACACACACACACACACACCGTGAACAAAAATAAACTCACTGGGATAACATATAATGGCTGAAGATCAGAGAGGGAGAGTGTGACGGACTGGGTGTTCAAGCTGAATAAATGAGAGGAAAGATGTCCACAGCTGTTAGCAGCTAAACACTGATTAAACACTGATTAATCAACTGAGGCTGGGGGAGTTTTTCAAGCGTTCGCCAACCACTTCTACAGGCCTGAGTAGATAGATACACAATCATGAGGCATTGTGATTTAGAGTACTTTTAGCTTCTTAATAAGACCGTGGTTGCCAATCAACGTCTATGTATTCCATTGTGAAATGTTTAAAGATTTGAATCTCTATCAGATTCCAGGTTTGCCCAAAATGCAAATGTATACTTAATGAGTGGACAACTAGGCTAGTTAATAGGCCTTGTAGTAAGATCCCTATCTCTGAACAGCAAATTTTCCAGTGTTAAAGGGATACTTTGGGATTTTGGCAGAGGCCCTTTATCTACTTCAAAGTCAGATGAACTTGTGGATACCATTTTAATGTTTCTGCGTGTGGTTTGAAGGGCGGCACACAACTGACCCAGCTTGTCCGGGTTAGGGGAGGGTTTGGCTAGCTGGGATGTCCTTGGCCCATCGTGCTCGCCAGGTGTACAGTGTTTCCTCCGACACATTGGTGCGGCACTGGTTACCACCCATGACTGTATTTGTTAGTGTCAGAGACATGGTTGTTCAGTCCTGTGACCTTTACCAAGTGAGCTCCTAAGTGAATATATAATTAATGAATTAAATGATTTAACAAAATACAACAAATATTTAATAAGACTTTATTTTGAGGACCTAGTTTTACCCTACTACAATTTCCTCAAGGTTTTCAGGCCTGCAAGTCACATTTGATCAGTTTAGAAAACTATGTTATTTATATTTGAGTATAAAATGAATTAATCAATCAGTGTAGAATCGATGCAGTCATTGAGCTAACCCTAGTTAGCAATTGCACTAGCACTAGTTCAAAAACATAAATATTGAAAGAAACAATTCTAAAAAATAAACCTACAATAGAGCATGCTGGTAAATAGGATAATGATGGGTGTGTTTTTTGTTTAAAACTGGTTATTAACACCAATAATGGGGTCCTTTTAGAGCAATGAGTGTTAATTGAACACTTACAGAGTTAATATAATATCTGAATCAACACTGAAATGCTACACTGAAAAATCATCACTAGGTAACAATGGTCAATTTGCTGTGTGGCATCCCCACCGCAGTACATCATTTTCAGGCAACTCTGCCCAGCCTAAGCCACCCCCCGGCATCTCCAAGGACCGTGTTAATGGAAATGCCCGGCCATTCATCTCCAAACCATAGATTCTATGTTCTCTGCTGTCATTCACACCACATGAACGACAGGACACCCAACGATTTGAAGCGTACACCGTTTTGACACCGCAACGCTCCGCTGAACATCCACTGTGTGTGCGGCATCCACAGAAGGTAACCCACTTTACCCAGGGCATAAAAACAGGCAGCACTGATGAAGGAATTACAGAGTAGTAGGAGGCCATTTTCGCCAGGAAATTGCTGTATTAAAGCACAGCAGACTGCATGGATGCATCCTTAATAACACCCTATTCCCTATATAGTGCACTACATTCGACCAGAGCTCTATAGTGCCCTGGTCAAAAGTAGTGCATATACAGGGAATAGTGTGTCATTTCGGACGCAGATGGCTTGAGTAATATAGTCATAAAAGCGTAGCATGAAAAATGAGCATATGGATCAGGCAATAAACATACTTGCTCGGTGTTGGAAGTTTTACAAGAGTTTCACTTTCGGCTAATGCGCCATGAAATGTGACTGGAGCAGTATGGATATGTTCATAAAAAAAACTTTGAGCGAAATTAATATTATGTAAATGACAGGCAGGTCCCATGTAAGAAAGCATTTCATAAATATTCGGTGCTTTGACATAATTGCGAGCTCTAAATCTATGATCGGTCTAACAAAAGCCAGGCCCATACTGAGGTTGACATTTATTGAGTTTCACCTTTGTGGCACAGTAAAACGAGGGAAAAGGTATGCAGGCAGCAGGCAGGAGAAGTGGGTTCAGAAGAAAACCTGGAACACGAGCTGAACTGACTGAAATATACAGAAAATTATAGGCTGCAGCGTATTAATATAAAAGGAGACAATTGGAGCAACATTTAATTAGGACCTTGCTATTAATTAAGTCAGGGAAGGTATTTTATGAGGAGTTTGATGTATCAGGAATGATTAACTTTTTAATCCGGCAGCAGGCTAGAAAACAGGAGCTGATCCATCCTCTGGATATATGGAGCCGTCAAATGAGGAAATTGAAGATAAGTGAAGAGACGGTTGGCGTATACGAGGCTGTGTGTCTGTCTGTGTGTGTCTGTGTGTGCATCTGTTTGCGTTATGGCTGCATCTTGGAGGAGCTAAGCTGATGAAGTGGAGTGCGGTGTTGACGCTGCTGCTGTGTGTCTGTCGGTCTCTGTGGTTCTACCCTTTATGCTGCTGCAGATTGATACCCTCCACCATACAGCAAGTGGCCTTCTGATAGGATGAACTTGTTTGGTATCCATTGCAGACTGTTGTCACTCAGATTGAACGGAGATAAAATGCAATCGAGGTACTCATACTGTTATATCTATATACAGGTGTTCTATCTTAATTTGATCCGTTTTTCAATGCAGGAAAATAATCCTGCAGCAACAGGAAAAGTGAATTATTATGTGGATTATAATGTTTGTATGGTTTGATGCATTTTTTGTTAGGATAAATTAAATCTGACATTTTAAAGTGGAAATTACAAACTATAGAAGCCTTTTTAAACCTGGAATACATTACAATTTGTTCTCTGTGACAACAGAGTGAGCCAATTAAAATATAACATCTGTACCAATAATTTCCTTGCATTAGTCGCACACGCACACACACCAATCCCCCCATGGCTGTGTGACTGAACAGTGCCTAAAGCCTGTCCTGCTCTGTTGGGGTGTATCTGGCTCCTGTCCACCTGTCACAGTTGCTCTTCTTCCTGCTGATGACAGTACCACCAAAGCCCTGGTCCCCTCAGCACAGACCACAACAATATGAGAAAAAACACTCTTTCGCAGTAGCTAACCTTCAGCCTGCTACTGTCAATAGACTGATTCATGTTATGCCAAAAAGTGTTGGCGATGACAGCGGACTGAATACCTCATCTTTCTCTTGAACTGTTATCATTTCAGACTCAGAATACCCATGAAGGTAGAATGTACATAATGGTTCTAAATTCATGTTCCAAATCACATCTAATGTCCTGATTGACATGCGCAGTGGAGTATGAAAGAGATAATGTTTCGAAGTTGCATATAAATAACTTGTTGAAAAATGACAAGTGGTCACTAACAATAAGACAAACGGTATGCAAATATTCAGATGTCTTTTCCCTGTATATCCTGAAGAAGAGTCAGAAGGCTCTTCAAAAAATGTGAACTTCCATTTGCTCAGATACCATTGCTATGTACTCCAGTGTACTAAATCCACATCCCTGCTATTTCTGAACATTGTGTTCTTTCTATCCAGCAGCCCTGTAGTGAAGGTATTATAGCTTCACACACTTTGTTTTCCCCCACTGTCAGCCTTGCTCAATCATGTCTCCTTGCTGTCCCACTAGCTGCTCTCGCTCACACAAACACACAAAAGTGCACGCAAGTACACGTACACACACTTTCTCCTGACAATAACAGTCATTATCACCAGCACGAGGAGGCATGGTACTCCCCAAGATGGACACAGCCTGGCCACATTATCTAAAGGTCACACATGAGGGGAGGAACTTAGAGGAGTGGGGAACACACAGGGCACAATCACACCGGTACAAAGACACCTCGCTTTGTTCGTTCACTCGCTCTGCATTCAGGGTCTATCTCTACGACAGTACACAATACGACTGGATATAGACATACTGAGAGCAGACACTGTGAGAGCGCTGCTTGAGATGCACTGTATCCTAGGCTTAGAGTAATGGATAGCGTAGAATAGCAAGTGTGTTTTGATCATGTAGCGCTTAAATATTGCACACCTTTCCGTTGTACAAAGAAGGTCATTTCCATGTAAAAGGACCCATGAGCACTGGCGTAACAGATACGAGCTCTGGGGGCCCATGTGTGTCATTCATCAACCTTTTTAATTTACATGTATACTAGGAAGCTAAGTGTTTGTATCTTGGGCTTCAGGATTGGGACTGAAAATAAAATAAATGAACTGATTGAACGTGTACGGGGGGATATCGGTGAACACATGCCATGGTCAAGGCTACGATGGTGCCAGTGCAATGAGTAGAGCTTACTCAGGTGTTCAAAGCGCATGTCAGACCGAGAGCCTAATGCTTTTTGGGTAGTTCTTTATGAGTTTTAGTTTAGAAAACGATCTCCCTGCGGAAGCAACAGTTACAGGGATGATAAAAACAGCTTGATTGCCGTAGCAACATCAGGGAAACTGGGCAGAAGGGAGTGGTTATTAAAATACAGCGTTTCTGCAACATCTTTAATTGAGCCTCTCATTCTCCTTAATTGCCGGCCTCAACACGTTACGGAAAGAGATGAACTGTATAGGAAGCTCTGGGGACAGGTCTTCTGGATACTGGACAGACAATAAATTGCCAGATGCAAACAGATGATCATCTTTAGGGAACAACAGCGGTTTGCGATTTCGTTCACAATGGTGAACCAGAGGTTGAGTAGTGTAGTTGCAATATCAACAGTCCCTTATCTCTGGTATATCTTGGCATGCATCATTCAAGACTAAGTTTAAATTGGGTCAAGATAAACTGTGTTACGACATTGCCCATGGGCACCAACATGTGACGTTCATAGGAGCATGTCCAATTGGGTGTCAAATGAAAGCAAGAGTCTATATTTTTGAGAAACTAAAGCATATACAGTATACATTTTCCATCCTAAAAATTAGGAATAAGCAAAGGCTTTGATTTCTGTCAAACAGAAGGAAGGTTCTTAGAAAATATCTACCAGAAAAAGTATTTAAAAAGGTATAAAAAAAATACATAACAATACAATAATGTTGAAGTAAAGAACCTTGCCAACTAATATCAACACATATTTGGTTTTGGAGAAATGTTTCTGCCTTCCCCAGGTTTAAGAAACACTGCCTTGTACCTTGAAATTCTGTTACCAAAAACGCACATATCTTTAAGATATTTTCTAATTTATCCCTCATGAGGAGGGAGGATAATGAACGTTCACAGAAGTAACAAGTAAAGGTATACCTATCAATTAGTTTACAATTGTTTTCTTGGCATGGTTGCCAAGAAAATGGTTAG
Organism: Salmo trutta; assembly: GCF_901001165.1. Classification (NCBI taxonomy): domain Eukaryota; kingdom Metazoa; phylum Chordata; class Actinopteri; order Salmoniformes; family Salmonidae; genus Salmo; species Salmo trutta. The sequence continues at coordinate 33,430,246 of NC_042964.1, forward strand.
TTTTGCTAGATTCTTAAAATGTGTACGCAGCATTTGTGTGTTGGAGTCACTTTTAATTCTTAATTGATCTACTGTTTCAATCATAGGTCACTATAATTGATGGGGGCTCAGTGCGGTACCTTTCTGCTCATCTGATGAAGGTACACATGGATCAGATTCTAACTTTGAAGACAGAGATGGAGTCATTGAAGGCAGACCAGCAGAAAGAGAAACATTCTCTGAGGGCAGAGATACGGGCGACAGCTGATGCATTGGTCCAGAGCCAGGCAGTATTTGCAGAGAGTCACTCGTCATTGGCAGAGAGTCAGGCGGCATTGGTGGAGAGTCAGGCAGAGAATAACGTGTTGAAGAGGGCAAGGAACGAGGTGGAGTCACAATCCATGCCAGGCACACCTGTGAGCTCTGGAACTCCACCTCTGACAGGCAGAGTCAACATACCTGGAGGGTTCGTCAGGTCGACGGTTCACCCTGACATTTCCATTCCTCTTCTGAACACAGGACTTGACCAACTGCTCACCAGGAGCAGCTAGGGCCATCCGGACCGTTATGCTGTTCTGCTATTCCAAGGATGTGTAACCAAAGAGAGATGTCACGAGTGGACACAGAATACCAACTGGGATGGATCCCGAGGCAAATGTGGCTTACCAATGAACCTCCGGGTGTTCGTCATTAATACCTTGTCTCAGAAGTTTCTGTCCATGACTGATGCAGCCCGAAAAAGCATTAAAGACAGAGTTAATGAGTACTTGAGGTCACCAAGAAAGTCTGAACATGGCCTGCTCTCCCTTATGTAAGGAATTAGGAACTTTACCATGCTTACTACAGTATGTACTATAGGCTACATTACCTTGTGAGACTGCACATTAGCCTAATAAACAAATGCAGGCGGCCTCTATCTTCTAAATGTTTTAAATGCTTATTATCCAAATGATTATAGTGCGTGTGGGCGACCTCATGTAACCGCAAAATGTCGGATAAAGCATATACTGCATCTTTAAGAAGCTGCCAGTTGAGGACTTGTGAGGCATCTGTTTCGCAAACTTGACACTAATGTACTTGTCTTCTTGCTCAGGAGTTCACCGGGGCCTCCCACTCCTCTTTCTATTCTGGTTAGAGACAGTTTGCGCTCTTCTGTGAAGGGAGTAGTACACAGCGTTGAGCAAGATCTTCAGTTTCTTGGCAATTTCTCGCATGGAATAGCCTTCATTTCTAAGAACAAGAATACACTGACGAGTTTCAGAAGAAAGGTATTTGTTTCTGGCCATTTTGAGCCTGTAATCGAACACACAAATGCTGATGCTCCAGATACTCAACTAGTTTATAGAAAGCCAGTTGTATTGCTTCTTTAATCAATACAACAGATTTCAGCTGTGCTAACATAATTGCAAAAGGGTTTTCTAATGATCAATTAGCCTTTTAAAATGGTCAACTTGGATTAGCTAACACAGCGTGCCATTGGAACACAGGAGTGATGGTTGCTGATAATGGGCCTCTGTACGCCTATGTAGATATTACATTAAAAAAAGTCTGATTTCCAGCTACAATAGTCATTTCCAACATTAATAATGTCTACACTGTATTTCTGATCAATTTGATGTTATTTTTTGGCTTTTCTTTCAAAAACAAGGAAATGTCTAAGTGACCCCAAACTTTTGAACGGTAGCGTACATAGCAGATGCATTTGCGGGTGTAGCGAAATACTTGTGTTCCAAGCTCCAACAGTACAGTAGTATCTAACAATTCACAACAATACACAAATCTAAAATTAAAAGAATGGAATTAAGAAATATATAAATATTAGGACAAGCAATGTTGGAGTGGCATTGACTAAAACACAGTAGAATAGAATACAGTATATACTGTACATATGAGATGAGTAAAGCAGCGTGTAAACATTATTAAAGTGACTAGTGTTCCATTATTAAAGTGGCCAATGATTCCACGTCTATGTATAAAGAGTAGCAACCTCTAAAGTGCAGGTTTGAGTAACCGGGTGGTAGCCGGCTAGTGGTAGTCTGATGGCCTTGAGATAGAAGCTGTTTTTCAGTCTCTCGGTCCCAGCTTTGATGCATCTGTACTGACCTTGCCTTCTGGATGATAGTGGGGTGAACAGGCAGTGGCTAGGGTGGTTGATGTCCTTGATGATCTTTTTGGCCTTCTTGTGACATCAGGTGCTGTAGGTGTCCTGGAGGGCAAGCATTTTGCCACCCTCTGGAGAGCTCTGTGGTTGCGGGCGGTGCAGTTGCCATACCAGGCTGTGATACAGCCCGACAGGATGCTCTCAATTGTGCATCTGTTAAAGTTTCTGAGGGTTTTAGGGGCCCAGCCCAATTTATTCAGCCTCCTGAGGTTGAAGTGGTGTTGTTGAGTCTTCTTCACCGCAATGTCTGTGTGGGTGGGCCATTTCAGATTGTCAGTGATGTGTACGCTGAAGAACTTAAAGCTTTCCACCTTCTCAATTGCAGTCCCGTCGATGTGGATAGAGGCGTGCTCCCTCTGCTGTTTCCTGAAGTCCACGACCAGCTCCTTCATTTTGTTGACGTTGAGGGAGAGGTTATTTTCCAGGCAACACTCCGTCAGGGCCCACACCTCCTCCTTGTAGGCTGTCAATGTTGGTAATCAGGCCTACTACTGTTGTGTCATCTGCAAACTTGATTAAGTTGGAGGCGTGTGGCCACGCAGTCATGGGTGAACAGGGAGCACAGGAGGGGGCTGAGCACGCATCCTTGTAGGGCCTGTCATGCCAAATAGTGTCCCCCTGCCAAATAGTGCCACCCTCAATGTCACAATGGAATTCAAGGAGTTCTAGCTTCTGTTGCTAGGACTGTTTCTAGACCAGATTCTGTAATGAACCAAAGCGTCCATTGCTATGCTGGTTGCTTGGCTCTATTTTACCTCGCGAGGGAAGGAGGATGCGAGCAGTTTTAGTTCTATTTCACTGCATAAATGCTCGGTCAGTCCGTGCAAAATGATTACCTCAGAATTGCTCTCCAAGGACGGTGTTTTTGATGGTGACAACCTGCTACCTGCTGCTCCAGAGGACTGAAAAGAGCACTCTTTCTTTACCATATATTTGTCTTTATATAAGTAAATTTTATTAAATAGGAATAAATAATTTAAGCTGTTTTTAAATTGATGTTGCTACTGTAGCTACTGTACTTATTTACCTCAGCCTGCCTAGTCAGCTAGCCACTTACAGTAGCTGGCTAGCTAGCTAGTCAGACTGTTTTATATAACTAACGTTAGCTAGCTAGCTACTGTAACTGTTATTGTAGCTTTCTGTTTGTATGTCGTTTGCACTTCAATGGCATCCCTCAAGGAGATTTTCTTTTATCGTTCCAACCAGGCGAAGTACTATGAAGACACTACTGATCTTGACAAGAGACACAACATTCAGAGAAATTCACAATTCAGCGAAACGTTAAGCAATTATTAACTTCTATTTGATAACTGGACGGATTTAGCTTTGTACAGCTATTTTCCATCTAGCTAGCTGCTAGCTATACATATAGTTCAGTGGAGGCTGCTAAGGGGAAGATAGCTCATAATAATGTCTGGAATGGAATAAATGGAATGGTATCTAACATGTGGTTTCCATGTGGTTGATACCGTTCAATTGACTCCATTCCAGCCATTGTTATGAGCCGTCCTCCCTCAGCAGCCTCTACTGATATAAACTCAGCAAAAAAAGAAATGTCCCTTTTTCAGGACCCTGACTTTCAAAGATAATTCGTAAAAATCCAAATCACTTCACAGATCTTCATTGTAAAGGGTTTAAACACTGTTTCCCATGCTTGTTCAATGAACCATAAACAATTAATGAATATGCACCTGTGGAACGGTCGTTAAGACTCTAACAGCTTACAGACAGTAAGCAATTAAGGTCACAGTTATGACAACTTAGGACACTAAAGGGGCCTTTCTACTGACTCTGAAAAACACCAAAAGAAAGATGCCCAGGGTCCCTGCTCATTTGCGTGAATGTGCCTTAGGCACGCTGCAAGGAAGCATGAGGACTGCAGATGTGGCCAGGGCAATAAATTACAATGTCCGTATTGTGAGATGCCTAAGACAGCACTACAGGGAGACAGGATGGACAGGTGATTGTCCTCGCAGTGCCAGACCACGTGTAACATCACCTGCACAGGATTGGTACATCCGAACATCAAACCTGCCAGACAGGTACAGGATGGCAACAACAACTGCCCGAGTTACACCAGGAATGCACAATCCCTCCTTCAGTGCTCAGACAGTCCGCAATAGGCTGAGAGAGGCTGGACTGAGGGCTTGTAGGCCTGTTGTAAGGCAGGTCCTCACCAGACATCACCGGCAACAACGTCGCCTATGGGCACAAACCCACTGTCGCTGGACCAGACAGGACTGGCAAAGTGCTCTTCACTGATGAGTCGCGGTTTTGTCTCACCAGGGGTGATGGTCAGATTCGCGTTTATCATTGAAGGAATGAGGGTTAGACCGAGGCCTGTACTCTGGAGCGGGATCGATTTGGAGGTGGAGAGTCCGTCATGGTCTGGGGCGGTGTGTCACAGCATCATTGGACTTTGCTTGTTGTCATTGCAGGAAATCTCAATGTTGTGCGTTACAGGGAAGACATCCTCCTCCCTCAAGTGGTACTCTTCCTGCAGGCTCACCCTTGCATGACCCTCCAGCATGACAATGCCACCAGCCATACTGCTCGTTCTGTGCGTGATTTCCTGCAAGACAGGAATGTCAGTGTTCTGCCATGGCCAGCGAAGAGTCCGGATCTCAATCCCATTGAGCATGTCTGGGACCTGTTGGATTGGAGGGTGAGGGCTAGGGCCATTCCCCCCAGAAATGTCCGGGAACTTGCAGGTGCCTTGGTGGAAGAGTGGGGTAACATCTCACAGCAAGCTCCGGCAAATCTGGTGCAGTCCATGAGGAGGAGATGCACTGCAGTACTTAATGCAGCTGGTGGCCACACCAGATACTGGCTGTTACTTTTGATTTTGACCACTCTTTTGTTCAGGGACACATTATTCAATTTCTGTTAGTCACATATCTGTGGAACTTGTTCAGTTTATGTCTCAGTTGTTGAATCTTGTTATGTTCATACACATATTTACACATGTTAAGTTTGCTGAAAATAACGCTGTTGACAGTGAGAGGACATTTCTTTTTTTGTTGAGTTAGTTATATGTCTGTCATATTGAGGTGTCTAGCTGTAAGTTAAACCTGATCAATCAAATGGATAGGTGTAAGCAATTATGGTAATTCCAAATGCCCTTAAAAACATCTAAGGGATAGGAGTCACTCTAGCGGGACACCAGCCGACAACATCTGGTGAAAATGGAGGGCGCGCAATTCAAATAAATAATCGTAACATTATACATTCATGAACATACAAATATATAATTTAAAAGCTTACATTCTTGTTAATCTAACTGCGTTGTCCGATTTACAATAGGCTTAACGACGAAAGCATACCATGCGATTGTCTGAGGACGACGCCCCACATCAACATATTTTTTAACCAGCACAGGCTTCATGAAATCACAAATAGCAATTAAATAAATCACTTAGTTTTGAAGATCTTCCTCTGTTTGCAATCCCAAGGGTCCCAGCTACAACATGAATGGTCGTTTTGTTAGATAAAATCCTTCTTTATATCCCAAAAAGTCAGTTTAGTTGGTGCCATCGATTTCACTAATCCACTCATTCAACATGCAGACAAAGGAGTCCAAAAAGCTACCGCTAAACTTCATCCAAACAAGTCAAGCAACATTTCTATTTAATCCTCAGGTACTCTAAAATGTAAATAAACTATAATATTTGACAGTCTCTCTCTAGTCATGGTTCTAAACTTTTTTGAAATCTCACAAAATCAACTTTGCTGTAGCTTTCTTTTATGCCTGGTACATTACTGCAGACACGGTAATCTGAGCCATCTGATTGACTAGCGGTAGCCCTATAGTGCACTTTATTTTCTCTCCAGGCCCACCAGGAAGGCATAGTTTGTACCTTCAGACACATGAAATTGTTCAAAATGGCAACAGTTGCCTACCCAGCGCACAGGGCAGCTGAATTGGGGCACCTATCATCAACAACCCGAGATGAATAAAGAAAATAGGAACGCAAGGCTTTATCATTGAGTTTTTACCAAAATGTTTGGCGATAGACTAGAAATGCCTTGGAGAAGGACCAGTCGATCACCATCGACCGTTGGTGACCAATGCACTAGAAAGTTGAGTGATGAAAAAATTGTAAAATGGAGCCGGAAGAAATGGCAGCAGTTTTGCGGGCGCCCAACCAATTGTGCTATTATGTGTTTTTTTCCGTGTTATTTGTTACTTATTTTGTACATAATGTTTCTGCCACCGTATCTTACGGCAAAAAAAGAGCTTCTGGATATCAGGACAGCAATCCGTCACCTCGGATTAGACAAAGATTTTTTCTTCAACGAGCAGGACACAGGACATACTCTGAACACCCGTCAAGGCCAACATCAGTTTTTGGCAAGAAGAAGAGACGCAGGTACAGAGGACACAGAGCGGGGTGCCTCGTAAGGATCCGCAGAAGGCGAGTGGGAAAGCTGCCGTTACCATCAATATTACTCACCAACGTGCAATTATTGGACAATAAATTAGAAGAGGTACGATCACGAATATCCTACCAACGGGACATCAAAGACTAACATCTTAAGTTTCACGGAATCATGGCTGAATGATGACATGGATATTCAGCTAGCAGGATATATACGCTGCACCGGCTAGATAGAACAGCACACTCCGGTAAGACGAGGGGGGGGGGGCTGTCTGTGCATGTTTGTAAACAACAGCTGGTGCACGAAGTCTAAGGAAGACTAGATTTTGCTCACCTGAAGCAGAGTATCTTATGAGAAACTGCAGACAACACTATTTGCCAAGGGAGTTTATCTATACTTTTCATGGCTGTTTATTTACCACCACAGACGGATGCTGACACTAAGACCGCACTCAGTCAGCTGTATAAGGAAATAAGCAAACAGGAAACTGCTCACCCAGAGGTGACACTCCTAGTGGCCGGAGACGTTAATGCAGGGAAACTTAAATCGGTTATATCTCATTTCTATCAACATGTTAAAATGTGCAACCAGGGAAAAAATTAAATACTAGATCACATGTACTCCACACACAGAGACCCATACAAAGCTCTCCCTCACCCTCCATTTGGTAAATCTGACCACAACTCTATCCTCCTGATTTCTGCCTATAAGCAAACATTAAAGCAGGAAGCACCAGTGATTCAGTCTAGAAAAAAGTGGTCAGATGAAGCAGATGCTAAACTACAGGACTGTTTTGCTATCACAGACTGGAAAATGTTCCGGGTTTCCTCCGATGGCATTGAGGAGTACACCACATCAGTCACTGGCTTCACAGTGACTGTACGTACATACCCCAACCAGAAGCCATGGATTACAGGCAACATTCGCACTGAGCTAAAGGGTAGAGCTGCCGCTTTCAAGGTGCGGGACTCTAACCCGGAAGCTTATAAGAAATCCTGCTATGCCCTCTGACAAACCATCAAACAGGCAAAGCGTCAATACAGGATTAAGATTGAATTGTACTACACCTGCTCCGATGCTTGTCTTATATGGCAGGTCTTGAAAACTATTACAGACTTCAAAGGGAAGCACAGCTGCGAACTGCCCAGTGACACAAACCTACCAGACAAGCTAAATCCCTTCTATGCTCGCTTTGAGGCAAGCAACACTGAGGCATACATGAGAGCATCAGCTGTTCTGGATGACTGTGTGATCACGCTCTCCGTAGCTGATGTGAGTAAGACCTTTAAACAGGTCAACATTCACAAGGTTGCGGGGCCAGATGGATTACCAGGATGTGTGCTCCGGGCATGTGCTGACCAACTGGCAGGTGTCTTCACTGACATTTTCAACCTCTCCCTGATTGAGTCTGTAATACCAACATGTTTCAAGAAGACCACCATAGTCCCTGTGCCCAAGAACACTAAGGCAACCTGCCTAAATGATTACAGACCAGTAGCACTCACATCCGTAGCCATGAAGTGCTTTGAAAGGCTGGTAATGGCTCACATCAACACCATTATCCCAGAAACCCTAGATGCATTCAAATTTGCATACCACCCAAACAGATCCACAGATGATGCAATCTCTATTGCACTCCACACTGCCCTTTCACACCTGGACAAAAGGAACACCTATGTGAGAATGCTATTCATTGACTACAGCTCAGCGTTCAACACCATAGTGCCCTCAGCGTTCAACACCACTGTTGTTTGTGTCGCACTGCTTTGCTTTATCTTGGCCAGGTCGCAGTTGTAAATGAAAACGTCTTCTCAACTAGCCTACCTGGTTAAATAAAGGTGAAATATATATATTTTAAATCGACAGGGCTGTAGTGGAGCAGGTTGAGAGCTTCAAGTTCCTTGGTGTCCACATCACCAACAAACTAGAATGGTCCAAACACACCAAGACAGTCATGAAGAGGGCACAACAAAGCATATTCCCCCTCAGGAAACTAAAAAGATTTGGCATGGGTCCGCAGATCCTCAAAAGGTTCTACAGCATCCTGACAGGTTGCATCACTGCCTGGTACAGCAACTGCTCGGCCTCCGACCACAAGGCACTACAGAGGGTAGTGCGTACCGCCCAGTACATCACTGGGGCTAAGCTGCCTGCCTTCCAGGACCTCTACACCAGGCGGTGTCAGAGGAAGGCCCTAAAAATTGTCAAAGACCCCAGACACCCCAGTCATAGACTGTTCTCTCTACTTCCACATGGCAAGCGGTACCGGAGTGCCAAGTCTAGGACCAAAAAGCTTCTCAACAGTTTTTACCCCCAAGCCATAAGACTCCTGAACAGGTAATCAAATGGCTACACGGACTATTTGCATTGTGTGCCCCCAACCCCTCTTTTACGCTGCTGCTACTCTCTGTTTATCATATATGCATAGTCACTAAGTATACATTCATGTACATACTACCTCAATTGGCCCGACCAACCAGTGCTCCCGCACATTGACTACCCGGACTATCTGCATTTGTGTCCCGCCACCCACCACCCCCTTTTTACGCTACTGCTACTCTCTGTTTATCATACATGCATAGTCACTTTAACCATACCTACATACTACCTCAATCAGCTCGACTAACATCATACATGTCAGCTCGACTAACATGTATAAAGTCTTGCTACTGTTATTTTTCACTGTCTTTTTTAATGTTGTTTTTATTTCTTTACTTTTCTATTGTTCACCTAATACCTTTTTTTTTACTTAAAAATTGCACTGTTGGTTAGAGCCTGTAAGTAAGCATTTCACTGTAAGGTCTACACCTGTTGTATTCGGCGCACGTGACAAATAAACTTTGATTTGATGTTCAATCTCGCGCTTCTCTGTGGGCTAATATTTATTCTACAAGGCAGTCCTAGGGGAGCTGCGTGGCAGTCTCGTGGCTACCGCGCGCCAGCGCACTTACACAGCTTAGAGGGAACATTGGCTGGCATCCCATTCTTTCTGCATACATCTCTGAATCTTAATACGGAGCAGATACTGTATTTAACAGAGTTTTTGGAAAACATGGTCACATATAAAACTGAGTGAGATTTGACTGAATATCTCTTATCAAACTTTGCATCTGCATAGTCCTTCCAGTGAATGTGTTTTTGTCAAATGTTCTGTGTAAACTGTTAAAAGTAGTCCTTGTGCACGGAGTCGTATGGCTTGTTAAACTTTGAAATCAATGGTTTTTGTTTGGCCCACATTTTAAGTAAATCTGAGTCTGAGAGCAATTCTGTTACCGTGGAACTGCCCAGAAACAAATCCATTTGAATTTCACACACCTTGCTATTCTAGAAAGTAACACCTCCACCAGTGTAGATATCTGTCTACAGAGAGATCCCACAAAGTGTTGAATTGCATTAGTCGTTTGTGAGAGATAGCTTTGATGTAAAGATGTGAAAAACCTCAGCCACCTTTAGAGGTTCTTAATCACAGGCTTCTGCCAATAGGAATTACAGAGTATCTCGGGTATTCCAAGAAGGCTTCCAGAACTCAAATACACCAGTTTGTGTTGTGAAAGCACTAACAAGAATATGCTAAACATTATTTTGTACTAGAGAAGGTAAAAGCATGAAGTAAAATAATGCATTAAGTCAGAATAACGATAGGCCCTCTTGCTGTTATATGAATGAAAGAACCACTAATGAGCTTGGATGAAACTGTAGAGATGCCACAAGCCCCCAGGTCTTTCTCAGTTTCAAGTTCCCTGGTGGAGCTTTAACTAGAACAAAATGTCAGCATTGTTTCTCAATATGCGCATGTACAGTACATGTAAGGTTGCGGCAAAAATAACCGGAATATAAATGCTCACAGCACAGTAAGGCGAAGTCATTTCTGTAAAGTGAAACAGTAGACTATATGTCAGTGGAAGAACAACTAGAGAAGTTTGTCACAGTCATTTGTGCGAGATCAGATATTGCCTCCAATTTGCTAAATGCAATTACCCACTCACTCCGGTTGACATCCATAAGACCTTTCAAGAAGTCAGCACAAAGGGTCTCTCTATTAAAAGGCAGAGAACGGAGGGAAGAGAATGAGGAGAGCGAGAGGCAGAGAGATAGAGAGAAAGCGAGGGAGAGAGAGAGGAGATAAAGTAAAACACACAGCCAAGTCTGCACACACCCTCTGTAAACAGCATTGTTTACCCCCCTCGGTGAGAGAGTGAGAGAGAGGCATTCATAAGTCATTTTCTGCCATTTCTTCATCCCCCAATCTTCCTCTCTTTTCTGGGGCGAGTGCAAGGCGAAGAGAGTGAGCTGGGCAGGGCTGAACATAACAAAGGGAGACAAAAAAAAACACTGAGACGAGTTTGAGTTATCTTTCCCACGTGAAGTTCCATGTGAGATCAAAGAGCGATTCCTCCAAGCAGTACGCCGAGTAAACGGAGCAGGCTTTTTTCATCCCCTCGCAGGCCCCTCCAAGCCTTTCGGGTGGCAGACATCAATAGCTCGGCTGGGCCTGTCTGGGATATGACTCTGTGGCACTGTCTTTGCTGTCTCTCCACAGTCTTCACTCCAGTACATTTTTATTCAACGAGCCAAGCATACTGACTGAGAAATGTAAAAACCGGGCCAGACAACATGAATCAAAACGTGAAGTACCTGCCTCCCACGCTGGAGTATTTTCAGCCAGTCTAATAAACTTAATGGTCTTATATCTCCCAGTAAATTAGTTCGTCAGGTGGCTTAATTTCGTACTGACATTTTAAAACATCCCTATTTATGCAAATGATGCCGGTGAGAGTAGAGAGATAGCTGTTAAAAAGCACCTTACTGGGCAATACTAAATGAGCATACATATGCATCAGTGGTTAATAAAGGGAGAGTATTCATAAATAAGATGTTTTTTTATTCAAAGTTTAGCTGTAAAAATCAACGTTTCAAGGGCTGCAATGCAACAGAATGACTGATACTGTCATAAAAGTCTTCCCATAGTGCAACTACTTCCAAATGAAGATTTAACACTACAGTTTAATTACAATGCAGTATATACAGTACACTCACAACCTGAAAATATTCCTTCATACCAAACACTTCAGTCCCTATAACAGATTTAAACAGTGTTCAAAGTAAGAAACTACAACCTGTGATGATTCACAATGCCTCAGGTACGGGAGGCCAATAATGAAAAAAATATCAAATATTTAATATATCAATAATGCATTGGGGTGTGATCCCAGAGAATGATTCAGACAGCGCCCAAATTAGGTGTTCAGGCCCTTGTACGCCCTCGTCCTTCGTTGTACATATAATAGCATTTCAGATGAGAAGGTGCTCTGGATAATTCATCTTCGTTTCATATTTCATAGGGAACGAGGAACAGGGAGAACATTTCATAGTTGAGGGTCTTTTTGAAGAGAGTTTGGCAGCCTGTTTCATCAGGAGAGGACTAAGTTGGGTAGAGGGGTAGAGAAGGGTGTGTGTGTGCGCGTGTGTAGGAGATTTCCGACACACTGACCTGGCCTAAAATTCCCCTCACTCTTCCAGTGAGTACACAGATGGTTCTCTAAATGAGCCAAAGGTGACGTGCATATTTTATACCTCATCTATTTCTCACGAGGAGTGCAAAAGTAGCATCTTTAGGATCTTGTGTGACTTGATAAAGCAGAATGGTAGATATTACAGTGCCTCTATATTGTTCAGAGTCACAAACGACCATGTTACAGTATGATCTAATAGAGGTCTATGGGGGCGTTTGAGGTGTTGTGAATTTCATTTTAATTTGAGTAATGTTGCACACCTTCCAAAGTGCTGCCAGGTGACTTAAACGAAAGCAGACAGATACACAAACAATGATTAAAAGCTTGGTTAAGTTCATTCTCTGTAATTACCACTGAGGATTCGTCCCGCATACAAAATGACACTGCAAAACACAAATCCCTATTGAAAAGTGGTTGTGATGACTTGAATTAGCTGCCTGCCTCCCTGTCTTCCCCCAACACACCACAAAAAAAAAAAAAAAAAAAAAAACGGTGGGTAGCATCCAGGAGCCTGAAGTGGGAAATAGAAATAGGGCCAATCACAGAGCACAACATAATAGCCAGTTACACAGGCATAACAGATGCATCCCGTTCATTGTCACCACGCTTCAGTCAGAACGATTACCAGTCAGATGCCTTGATTTATTCTGATTGCTAAACACAAGCAATATGAGAAAAGGCCAATCTAGCCAGGAGGAGGTACCATGAGAGAGAGAAAGAGAAATAGAGAGAGAGAGAGAGAGAGAGAGAGAGAGTGAGAGAGTCGAAGAGTGAGTGAAACTAACGATCACAGACTAGTCTTTCTTCCTTCACGGCCGTACAGTGTAGACAGACAATATGTTTTGATTACTTAGTGGTTATTGATGATGGAAAGAGCGAAGCAGCTCCAATCCACCCATAGTGGAAGTTGGTTGATGGAGCTTTGCTGTTGCAGAGGTAGGCCTTCTCATTAGCCCATGCAGTGACCCATCTCTGTCTGGTCTACGTGAGTCATCATCATCCCAACGTACTGTACAGTACAACTCAGAAATCGTCCGCCAAATAAACAAACTCTCCTTAAGAGAGAGAGATTCTCCTTATGTAACCTCTGAAGTGCATAATAACCATGTATTAATCACATGAATGGGTGTTTTCCGTTCTGTCTCTTAACTCAGTCTCTCTATCGGCCGCGAATTGGGCAGCTGTGCTGGACTCAACAGACGTCCTAACTGATGTGATGAAGGTTGCTGCTGTACGATAAAGAGGGTTAAGGGAGCTTCTCTTCTCTACTCTGCATACATCTCCATGCTAAAGACCCTTATGGGATAATTACTTCTATTCTGTGCTTTCACTGGTTTTCTGCCTTTTCTAGGTACTGCGGGTGTAAATGGAACAGGACATAATTAAAGCTCTCTGTGCCACCTAGAAAGTCACAGCAGAGTGAAGCAGGAGCAGAACACACTGCCTCTGTGAGAGCTAGGAAGGCTAGAAATGTCAACGTGATGGATTTAAGTCAAAGTCAAATTTGAAAGCTCTGCTTAAAAGCTGAGTGGCGTAATCGATTAAATAGGTTGAAGCAAAGCAAAGCAAAGCACTCTCCTTCTTTCCCTCCCTCCCTTGTTCGACAAACACCAACCCAGCTCCTTAGTGAAACAGGTCCTGGTCAGCAGTAAGGGGTGGCATGCTGGGAATGAATAGACTTCACCTGAAGGAGCACTTAGCATTTCACACGCAAGACGCCCACCCACCAGTCCTGCCCGCCCGCTGCCACCAGTCTGCCTGCCTGCCACCCCTCAGAGCAGTAGATGTCTGGGAGAAATCACAGTGCCAGGGCGGGCAGGCTATTGTGTGCTGTGCATTATTCAAGTCCTCACAAAGACTGGCATTCACATACTGTAACATTCACCTGATCTGTCCTTCTTTTGGAAGTAGGCTTTTTCAGTGTGCTAGTTCCAGTGACGCTAGCCTATTATTGCCCCAGCTTGAGTGAGCAGCACACTATACTGTCATTTCAATCAATCCCAGTGCCTGTGAAGCATGCTCTTTCCACTACCCATCGCTGGTGCATCCACTGTAATGTCTCTGGCAGTGGAAATGAGTACAGTAGGAAGTGGAGATGCCACTCAAGCAGTATGTAGTCTATGTTGGTGTGATGTCTCAATGTCAATGCCTGGCTCCTCTATCCTGCCTTTTAGGCAGAATATAAACCTGGACAGAATGAGGTTTCTCTTTCTCCTCTTGCTGGACCTTTATCATCAAATCAATAGTGACCTGATTCCATATGTCAATGGCATTCAAACTGACACCCGGCCCAGAAAGACTGTTACCATACACGGCCAAATAGAGAAATTAGATTTGAACATTCCTAATCAGACACTTTAGTCATCACCTTTGTGCACAAAACATCCATAGAATTATTCAAATAATTGTCTCTGAGGCAGATTTTTTTTTCAGCACTCACAACCATGTTTTCTGATGACATGATGACGTCGTCGCTGCTCACGCTGCTCCCTGTGCACACTGAGTGCTAGTTCGCATGTGATGTTGGTGCGTATAAACCGGATGCAGGGGTATGCCAATGCGAGTAGATTAGCTTGAAAAAAAATGGTTGGACATCTTGGATGCAGTCTTCAGTTCTTATTATACCTCAGTACTCAAACCACCATTGCCCTTTACCGTCATAGGAATAAGTCACCCCTGCCCTTTCTGTTTCTATATTGATATTAGCTGATTTGATTGGAGTGCTGTAGGACACACATGCAAGCCGTGTTCATCATCAAGGCAAGCTGTGAAGGGTGTCGTTTGATTGACAGACAGACGAGTGGCAATCTGGGAGAAATACATTTTCCAGGAAGTCATTCTGTCCATCAGCGAGCAGCTTCCCTGAGTCACACTGTGGCACCTTAATAAAAATCCATCGTTTTTTTTTATATTCTGAGACGGAGATATTGTAAATGCGAAGAGCAAACGACACACACAAAGTAAAACAAACACCAAAGAAGATCCACAGTTGACAGAAATGTTAAACATCAAGTCGACCTAAAGCAGCTCAAAGAAATAGAAATGATATTTCAGCAAACATGAAAGTCTTAAGGATTTGGCAACGCTATGCAAGCCCATTTTTTGGAGCACAACATGCACAATGGGTAAAATATGAGTTGATTGTGTAAGCTCAAACATTCATCTAACCCTATTAGAAATACCATTCTGAAAATTCATTAAAACTCTTTCGGCTTTGACAAATTTTCCATTGCTTTTAAGTAGAAAGAGAAATACTTCGTATCTGTGTTGTATTGTTCCTTCAGCCATTGTCTATTGTATTTATCATGTGGGTGAACAATCACAATTAACGAAGAATCACTTCAGTTCAATGAAAAGGGGGGACATTTAATTAAGAATTTGTCAGCATTTCTGGAGCCACACATCAAAACGCTGTACAGCACTAAAGACATCACCAACCCGATGTTCTTGCCGAGCTTTACAAAGCTTTCCCATTTGAGTAGCCGTCACCCGACTAGTAAAGCTGTGCTTCTTTTCTCTACACAGGGTCACTAAGGGAACATTTCGCACCCATCATGGCGGCACAATCGACCCTACAATAGCTCTGTTAGATTTAGTACAGTTTATATATTACACTAATTCCAGTTTGTGATGCACTGCAAAGGGATCTACCGTGCCTTGATATAATATTAAAGGGCACAAAGGCGAGACCCAAATGCAGACACAGGAGGCAGAGGGTTGAGCTCTGACATATATTATGACAAAAGGGGGAGGCAAGAGGCAGATCTGGTACAGGCGAGAGTTCATAAACCAGGACAGAGTCCAAACAGTACCAGGCGATAAGCAGGCTCGAGGTCAGGGGCGGGCAGAGTGGTCAGGCAGGCGGGCTCAGAGTCAGGACAGACAAGGGTCAAAACCAGGAGGGCAAGAAAAGAGAGACTTGGAATGCAGGAGCTGAAGAACAAAAACGCAGGTTAAGTTGACAAAGAAGACGAACAGGCACAGAGAGACAGGAAACACAGGGATAAATATACCAGGGAAAATAAGCGACACCTGGAGGGGGTGGAGACAAGCACAAGGACAGGCGAAGCAGATCAGGGCATGACAAATATTCAACTCAGACACTCACAGCACAGTAAAGTCAAGCCCTTGGCTAGTTCTGTTCCACTGCGGTCTCTATCTTTAAACTGTTTCACTCTTTCAAAATTCAGTCTTTTAGTCTGGCACCAGCTCTTGAAAAATAAAAAAATCCCTGACCGCTCATTAGCAGGAAGGGCGCTTCATTTTTTTGTGCAGGAGAGTATTTCTGTTAATATGTTGCCAATGTTTTGAGTGGGTTTAATGTTCGCGTATATATTTGAGATCGATGTGTTTTTTTCTCCTTCTGACTTCTATTTGATCTTATTTGACTGTGCAAATCAATAAGCAGCATAGTCAACTTGTTCAATATTTATGACTCTTGGTGGGGTATGTCTGCGGTCTAATTGTAGCAATTACATCAAAAACTCTTGAATGCTTTTCTAATAACTTGCTATTCAGGGAAAGGGAGAATATTCAATATTCTGTCAAGTAAAATTATATTCCCTCTTGATTACGTGAGCGGTGGTATGAAATTATAAAGCTGGAGTCTTCTGCCTCAGCACTCTCTGTCCTCTCACACAAACAATAAGTGCTAGAGTAGAGAGCTCGCTCCAATATGGTTTTCATACCCCTTCCATGAATTGGTTTTCATATACCCCTTCCATGAATTGGTTTTCATATACCCCTTCCATGAATTGGTTTTCATATACCCCTTCCATGAATTGGTTTTCATATACCCCTTCCATGAATTGGTTTTCATATACCCCTTCCATGAATTGGTTTTCATATACCCCTTCCATGAATTGGTTTTCATATACCCCTTCCATGAATTGGTTTTCATATACCCCTTCCATGAATTGGTTTTCATATACCCCTTCCATGAATTGGTTTTCATATACCCCTTCCATGAATTGGTTTTCATATACCCCTTCCATGAATTGGTTTTCATATACCCCTTCCATGAATTGGTTTTCATATACCCCTTCCATGAATTGGTTTTCATATACCCCTTCCATGAATTGGTTTTCATATACCCCTTCCATGAATTGGTTTTCATATACCCCTTCCATGAATTGGTTTTCATATACCCCTTCCATGAATTGGTTTTCATATACCCCTTCCATGAATTGGTTTTCATATACCCCTTCCATGAATTGGTTTTCATACCCCTTCCATGAATTGGTTCATACCCCTTCCATGAATTGGTTCATACCCCTTCCATGAATTGGTTCATACCCCTTCCATGAATGCCCTTTGCATCAAAGGGGGAGTGAATGCTTTCCAAGCCAAGTCCCTTAAAAGGTAACATGAAAAATCAGCAAGAATGCTATTCAATTATCTCTCTCTGTACTAAGGCAGCCAAATAGCCTTCAACAAATTGAAGATGGTTACAGTTGATGCCGGCAAATGGACTGAATCTCGCTCAAGTATTTAGAGTATGAAATGGTATGAGACAGACGGCGTCTTGCTGCCGAGAGGCAGAAGATGTAATTTCAGCTGTGAATGGGACGGAGCACTGAAAAGCACACAAAGCCACAGAGCAACAAAGAGCCACAGTTATAGAGCGAAACAGAAATAGCCCTTGCCATGCATTTGTTCCAGGCTGTCTCCTAGAATTTCTTCACCATTGTTCCGAATGTATGATGACGGCTTGATGTTCTGCATGTAAGATACTTTTGCTTCTTTCAGTATGTGGAACCAATGCCATTGTCATGGAACATGGATCATTTTGTACCGTCAGGTCAGGGTTAACTCACTGTGAGCTTAGTCTCTGGGTTTCACATAATAAACAACACCATTGACAATACATTAACACAAGCAGGAGTCACTGTACTTATGGCACCGTTCACCTGACTAAGGAATCATAGTGTAATATGGTCTATTACCTGTAATATATCTTCTCTCATCTAAAATATATCATCCATTGGTGAATCTGTGGCGTAAGGGGACTTACTTATCACACAAATGAAGCATTAACCAGTCTGGCTATTCAGTACCTCGTTGTTGTGAGTGAATGACCCTCTCCTCACACAGGTGAGAACCTCCAAGGGAACAATTTCAGGCATTTTCCTCCAGCAGCCCTGGCACGGAGAGGCAAAATGCCAAGGCCCCAGCCAAGAATGGAGAGAACAAGCTGGGAGAAATAACCTCTCAGCTTGGCCTTTCTGACTCCCATATCCTTCATCTCCTCCAGCCGACATAACGCAACCTCTGCTGCACCCACCTCGCGGCCAGCAGCCATTGCCGTAACGTAGAGGTTTTAAACAGGAGGCGATAGAAACGGGCGCTGTCCGCCGCCAAAGCCTCACACATCCCTCCTCCTCAGCATTCCACACCGTTACTCCCTGAGCTCAGCTTGGCCGCTCCCTCCTTTTTTCCTTCCTCTGTATGTGCTGTAAAAATATAAATATCTGGAGGCGTAAGCCACAACCAATAAAGCACACCGGATGAGAAAGAGTGTGACAGACGATCACACCATTTGAGGAGTGGGAAGCAAGATTTATTCCCCTGTTGAGGTGGCTAAAGCTCTGGAGCGATGCTGTGGAACAGTAAGACAGACGGCCATCCATCGCTGTGGTGTTAGGTGTAATGTTTAGGTGAAGCAGGGTGTACGCCCACAAGCAGGATTGTTTCAAACGTCTGCACCATATTCAAGATAGGAACATTGACCTTGCACTAAGCATTAAATGGGCAAAGCAGTGGCAAGGTCTATGGACAACAGTGAGGAATAAAATCGAGTCCAAAGTGTTTATGACCATAGAATTAAATTACTAAGGTCTATCGCATAATAATTGCATTCCAGACTATTAAAGGTAATGCAGATTAATTCGCTTTTAACTTTGTTGACAACAAGGAAACATCTTGCTGCCTGTCTCTGAGAGCAGAGCACCAGCTGCTGCTTGCCTGCCATGTGAACGTTATCACCCAGTTGATGTCAATTAGACGGTAATACCTTTCAGATCAATTACATATGCATAAATAAACAGAACATTACATTAAACCCAATAAAACAAAGGGCTGATGAGCTGCTTTGATCTGCCATGTGTGACTCTGTTGTGAGGACCCTGGCAGGTGGCCGAATAGCGCCTGACGGACAAGCTAGCAGCGCCGCCGCGACCCAACCTTGCCCGCAATGCAGAAACGCTTTCAAATCCATTCTATATTATCTCCAGGCCCCACAGAACAGAACTGCCACTCTCTCTGGCTTCAAAGCACCTCACCACATCAAAACATTTACTAACCGTCACTCTTCTTTACCCTCCATGGAAAATTGGAAAATATGACAAAAGTCATTCTACCGCAATGGAAAGTGAAAAGCTCAAATCCATGACAGCTAGGCTAGTGCTTGGGTTGACAGACACTCTGCGTGCGGCGTGGTTGCTGAAACACAAGCTGGTTTATGTTGCGCTAATCTAGGCTAGGCTAATGCTAGGTTGAGTGATGGCACACCCGGCAAGAAGCTAGTACGCCGCATGAGTAAAAACACACTGATGAAAAGAGTCAGGTGGCAAATGTAAGCGCAGTAACACTAATTGACCTGACATGCACCTCAGTGTTGCTCAGTGGGGAAGAGGAGCAGCTAGCACGGCCTCCCTTGTGTTGACACATGCAGAGGGACCAGCTCTCTGTCAGGTGGCTGAGGAAAAGGAGATGGTGGATGAGGATGAGGAGGGCTGGGGTTGTCTCCTTTTCTGTTCCATTTCGGAACGTACCACTAAGCCCCTCTGTCCCAAGGGTGCTGTCCCCAAAAAGCAGCTAGATCTTCCGCACATGTGACAAATACAAGTTGATTTGATTTGATCACCAGCGCATGGCAGCATATCTCTAAAGTGCTGGGATGGATGGTACAGAACGGCACTTTAGATTACTCTCGGATATGGGAGAAAGTCAACATACCACCAAATCATGACATACAGAGCCGCAGCTGCACTGTGGCAAAATGCACTAAACCATCACAGGAAAAGCTAACACTTAGGAATGAACACTTTGAATCCCAAGTTTTGAGCAGATCCGTCTCTCTCAGTCTCACTAATTAGCATGTTGGGGCACACCACTGCCACATTAGTAACAGGATGATTGTATATATATATATATATACAATCTACATTTTGTAAAAATCCCTCTAGGAGGATCAGACAATGAGATGTCAGTATGTTCCCTTGATTTAATACAGTGATGTACATGCATTTTACCCAGCAGCTGAGATTTATTTTGAGGTTGATCCAGATTCACTTCTTTATCTCTGAGTGAGGGTGTGTATTCCCTGTGCAACTTTTATGTAAATGATGCAAACCATGCAGAAGAATTTGTACTGCTAAATGCTACACTAAAAACAATACCATACATCTTTCTCAGTGGTTTATTTGTGAAACTCCAACACCCTTCGAACAGTCCTCGGGGGGGAAAAACACCAAATTCATTAGAGCATGTTAAAATTCAGAAATGCAGAGTTGAAAATAAATGACTTGTGTTTAAGAGCAATGTGGTGCTGTTATGAAGGACGTACAATGGAGTACCTTGTCACCTACTATAACGTCAGTGAGGCCATCTACAGCCATTAAGAACTAAAGCTTCCATCTCTCTCTTTCCCCAGTGATTGGTGTTATAGAATGGATCCAACAACATGGACTTCTGTCATGTGGATTCTGCCTGCTGCAAACTAACATCAGCCCAAGTCATGAATGGATGAAATACAAATGTGCACAGAGTGAATGTACGCACACACACACACAAGAATGCATCCCAAAAAAAACACAGACAGGCACACACACACATACACACGGACACACACACACACACACACACACACACCTCACTTATTTAAACAACAACTCCGGGAATAGCTTAATCTCACATTCACCCTTGTAAATACATTTATGAATTGAATTGAATTTTTCATATTTTGATCGGTCAAGTGCCTGAAACCAAAAGCTCACCATCTATCTTACAAAACAGGCGCATAAATCATACAGTGACCTTTCAGTGTCAGAAAAAGTGGAGGACATGTTTTGGATATCCATAGGCCTCGCTCCCTAGAGAGTGTGTTTGCTTACACGGTAATAAGCTACACTCCGTTCCCAAGTTTCCCTTCTCTCTCTCTGGCTGTGTGTCCCAAATGGCACCATATTCCCTAAATAGTGTACTACCTTTGACTAGAGCCCTATGGGTCCTGGTCAAAGTAGTGCACTACATGTACAGGTATATAGGGAATAGAGTGCAATTTGAGACAGCCTACACAGTAGCATGGTGCCAGGCCCTTCAAACAAGCCCTTAATAATCAACAGGGCCCCATGGTGAAGGACGACCCCCACAGTGGACGTCTGAGAGGAGAGGGGAGGGAGGAATAAACTTTCCTCCCTTCTTCTACCAGTCTTCTAATCAACCCCGCCAATGGCGTATGTCCTATATGCCCAAGCCACTCCACCCCCCAGTGCCACTATACCGTCATTCAATCACACTCACGCTAACAAGTACAGCACTTCTAAAATGCAGGGTAGCAAGATAGGCCCGGCTGTACAAGTGTTGAACAGCTAGTCCCTACTTGACTGGACATCACTTGAATATTGATGGCATACAGCAACAATCACAATAAATAGGCTAGTGCCAAATTCGGGACTGTCTAGTACAGTATCGCTACATACAAACATATATAGTAGAATATCAACAGGTTCAATCACTTACTCCCTATCCCCCAACCACATGTGGCATGATGTAATCAGAGTACTGATAACCAAGCCCTTTAATCATCATACATCACAATCAGGACGACACATCAACATGAATGAATAATCATTGTTCCAAAGAGTGCTTTGGAAATAGCTAATTTCCTCCCTGTTGATTGTGTGCATTGTGTAAATACCACTAGACACATCCCCAAAACACCATTAATCATGCCTGGGGAAATCAACCCTACGTTATTTCAGTTTCCTAGAATAAGAGCTATTTTCACAGAAGATTAATTAATCAATTGCATCTCATTATCACCATATGGATCTTTCCTGTGGCATTATTCCATCGCCATGGCGCCATGGGTATCGACCGAAAAACAGTGATCGGATTTCTTCACATTTCATTAGAGAAAGATATATCTTGGGTTATTTCCGACATAGCCCTACAGTGTGTTGCTGTGTTTCTAATAGTTGATATCATATCTGAAATTCTGATAAACAATTATGTTCAACAAGAAATGGTTTTCAGCGTTGTGAGACGAGTTGGCGGAAGGTTAATTGTTTGTGGTTCTGAAAGAAAACGGGTAGCGAACACTCTCGTGTTTATGTTAATACGATTTGAAGAATGTGTTTAGAGTCTTTATGCAATTAAGGCATTTACATTTTCCATTACCTAAAACCTAGCTAGGTCATGTTTTAACATTGATGTATTTCATAATAAACCTATTGTTTTAATGGTGGCTCACATGCTTACAAAATACAAGGCAGACAGCTAGAATAGCAGCCATATAGAACTTTCATCATTGCTTACTTAAGAAACCCTCCTCTTAACTTAGTCAAGCGAACAAAACAAAACATAGTCACAATACTAATGAGACGTTAGACCTTTTTTTTTCCTGCCGCCATTTTAATTATGAAATGTTGTGTGCCATGCCTTTAATGATTCTGTTTTAATGGAACTCCAAATTAATTGTGTACCCCTGCACTGCCATAGCACATTAAAACACCTCTGAGAATTACTATAATGAAGAATCAATGGAGCAACATATTACATCTAGATGTAAATCAATGCGCACTGTAAACATGGAACTGGGGTGCTACTTGTGAATTCACCTCATGGTGCTGTTCAGTGATCAGAGTTGGGGAGATGCGATTGCTCTTGTGCATCTGTGTGGTGTGCAAATGAATCACTATTTCATCTGGAGCTTCCCATTTCTAAATTATGACAATGTGTGAGCAATATTTTTAAAAGCTGTGAAATGATACCAAAGAACAGACAAGGAGTATGATCTTCAAAACTACAAAAACGGATCTTCAAAGTCAAGAAATAGAACTAATGCAAAATACTAATTGTCGCATTGAATTAGCAATCGTATAGCTCACTGATAGAAACAATACATTACCAAAGGTATGTGGACACCTGCTCGTCGAACATCTCATTCCAAAAATCATGGGTATTAGTATGAAGTTGGTCCTCCCTTTGCTGCTATAACAGCCTCCACTCTTCTGGGAAGGCTTTCCACTAGATGTTGGAACATTGCTGCGGGGACTTGCTTCTATTCCGCCACAAGAGCATTAGTGAGGTCGAGCACTGATGTTGGCCGATTAGGCCGGGCTCGCAGTACCACTTCGCGGCTGAGCCATTGTTGTTCCTAGACAATTCCACTTCACAATAACAGCACTTCTAGCTGACCGGGGCAGCTCTAGCAGGGCAGACATTTTGCGAACTGACTTGTTGGAAAGGTGGCATCTGAGCTCTTCAGTAAGGCCATTCTACTGCCAATGTTTGTCTGTGGAGATGTTTGTCTAGCATGGCTGTGTGCTCGATTTGATACACCTGTCAGCAAAGGGTAAGGCTGAAAGAGCCAAATCAACGAATTTGAAGGGGTGTCCACATACACTATATATACAAAAGTATCTCCTGTGCTTGGCTGTGTCTGCCTGGGCTCGTACATTTCTGCACTTATTTCCTCCTGTTAAGGGAGTGAGAGCCCATTTGAATTAACATACTATCCACTTTGGCTTGTCAACCATGAAAACAACATGAGAGGCGGTGCGACGACAGTGGCAGGCTAATCTAAAAGTGGGCATGTCTGCCTGCGGCGTGGAAAAAACCCATCTGAGATACAGATACAGTGGTAGAAGCCAAGGAGAGGAGTGGAGGACAAGGAGGGAGGAAGGGATGGATGGAAGAAGAGAGAAGGGAGGGGGCTCTCTTAAAAAGTATTACATTTGGACTTGGAAAAGAAGGTACCTTTGTAGCGTCCGCACATATTTCATCTGAGGGAAAAAGAAAGGCCTCCTCAGCTTATCAGGGTAAGCCAATCCGCTGCAGCGTATTGCTTCCATCCAACAGGCTGTGACAGATCATATTAGTCTGTGACCACAGCTTCTTATTTCACGCCGCCCCACTGCACCGATTGGATTTCCTACCATTTAGGACCAAGGGAAGCAAAAGAGGTTGGAAAGTTTCCTCCTGCGTGCGTCGACACACACAGTAATGCTGCATCTTTTTCCTTTTGGACGTAAGTGGAACAATAGATGGGGTCCTGGCTAATAGTAAAGTACTGTGTGTGTGTGTGTGTGTGTGTGTGTGTGTGTACCCGTATGAGTGAATGTGCATCTGTTTCTACCTGAAAGTCATAGAAAAGCACTACAGGGGTTAATGGGTCACTTTATACCTCAGGAGAAAAGTGAGGCAGGAAGGAAGTCTTCCAAGTCACCAGTAAGCCAAATCGGATTCCTCCCTGCAGGGGTCTAATGGCTATTTTTCAAGACATCTTTCCCAGAAACGACCCCTCTCAGCAGCCACAGACAGACCACACCAGCTGAAAAATGACACACCGAAGTGAGAAATCAGTCGCTCAAAGTCAAGAACCAATTTCACTCATGGGACATGTTCTACTTTACTTGATGTTTGTACTGACGGAAGCAATTGCTTTTGAGGTTTCATCTTGCCAAAATGACATATTCCTTTTAGAGGGAAACATGGCCTGAAGCTGTGTCAATGTGTATTAACACAAAACTGCAAACATGCTCAGTATCAAATTTGTAAGAACGGTGTACCATATTGTAATTACACCATCAAAAACAGCCAGATATAGCAAGGATCAGTTTACAAGATAGCCTACAGGATATTTACATAAAATTACACTTCACAAGTAACACTGTGACCTTATAAGGATGTTTATATGCCTGTTGATATGCTTTCTTTAATCCTGTTTCATGCCCTCCTGAAGCTAGAACTGGCACAGTCCTCTCCTCAGACATTTCCACCTATGACCAATCTGCAACCTATCAATCTGGAACAACACTGCTTTCCACCCTCCTCCTTCAATTTCCCTCTCTCCTGCTACACCTCCTCTGGTTTGTTATCATGGCAGCAGGTAGCCTAGCGGTTAGAGCGTTGGGGCAGTAACCGAAAGGTCGCTTGTTCGAATCCCCCGAGCTGACAAAGGTGTGCACTTGTGCAAGGCCCTTAATCCTAATTGCTCCATGGTTGCCGTTGATAATGGCTGGCCATGCACGACCCTACTCTCCGAGGGTGTCTCAGGGGCTTTGGGATATGCAAATAATTCACACGTGTATAGTACAAACTTGAATGTGTAAAATAGGACAAACATAAGCACCTGCCAAATTATTATTATTTGAACTATCATACCATTTTTAAAAGATACTTCAAGAAGTGGCAGATCTTACAATCTGGCCCTATAGCTCTTATAAGCAGTGAAAAAAAGTGTTTGAATTCAATAACACCTTTGCCACCACAGACTCCTCCATTGTCATTAAGGGGTTGTGGGAAATAAATGGCAGGCTCAAAGTCATCTCTTACCGATGATAAGTGTGACTTTCGGGAGCCACTCGATAGACTGAAAATGTACAGCGGGAGAGGTCAGCCCCTCCGAAGGAGACAAAACGATTTGGAAGATAACAATGACAGCGGCACTGAGGCGCTGGCTCCCTATTTTGTTGCATTCTACTTTCAGTGAAAGGGGGGAAAAGAAAGGGGAGAGAAACGAGAAAAGAAATCTCCTATTGACATCGAGCAAATGCTTTTTTACTTCACCCTGGCTGGCTGTGACAAAAAGGGATGATTTTTATTAAAAGCACTGGCTTTCTATCTCCTGTGTCATACGTCTCTCCTTACAGGGAAGGCCATCTCTGCAGATACAAAGCAGCGCCACTTCATTATTTTCAAGGAGCTGGCCTGAAGAAAAAAGATGCACGTACACAGACAGAGACACACACACACAGACAGACAGAGACACACACACACACACACACACACAGACAGACAGACAGAGACACACACAGACACACACACAGACAGAGACACACACAGACAGAGACACACACAGACAGAGACACACAGACAGAGACACACAGACAGAGACACACACAAAGACACAAATAGACAGAGACACACACAGAGAGACACACTGACAGAGAGACACACTGACAGAGACACACACAAAGACACAAATAGACAGAGACACACACAGACAGAGAAACACAAATGCACATGCACACAAAACATGGCAACTGCGGTAGATCTGTATGTATTCTTCAGGGTCTATGACAAGAAACTGTGGAGAGTTGTGCTTTTGTTTTGCTGACACTCCTGTTTTCACCACTTCTCCAAAGTGGCTGAATTTAAGGCAAGAGTGCCATTTAGCTTCATTGGGTGGTTGGTGAAGAGATTCGCTAATGGAGGGGCCTTTCAGCCTTGGTTTGTCACAAGCTGCTTGAATTAGTGTGTGTGTGTGTGTGTGTACTTGCTTAACTATTCGTGTGGGGACCAGAAGTCCCCACTAGAATAGTAAATAAACCAACATTTGACCAACCGGAGACATTTTGTTAGTCCCCACGGTGTCAAATTATATTTCTAGTGGGTTTAGGGTTAAGGTTAGAATTAGTGTTATGGTTAGAATTACATTAATTAAGGGTTAGGGTTAGTTTTAGGGTTAGTTTTAGGGTTAGCATTAAGGTTATATTTTTGGGTTCAGGTTATGGTTAGGGTTTGGGTTCAGGTTATGGTAAGAGTACAGGTTAGGGTTAGGGTTAGGGAAAATTGGGTTTTGAATGGGACTGAATTGTATGTCCCCACAAGGTTAGCTGTACAAGACTTTGTGTGTGTGTGTTGGTGCAGTAATTTTCACATACAGGATTGCCTTCTAATACGCCCCAATCTTACATCAACCTCAGATTCTGTCAACTAAAGAAAAAAGTAACGTTATGAATACTGAACAAAAATAAACGCAACATGTAAAATGTTGGTCCCATGTTCATGAGCTGAAATATAAGATGCCAGAAATGTTCCATTATGCACAAAAGCTTATTTCTCAAAATGTTGTGCACAAATTTGTTTACATCCCTCAGTGTAATGCTGGCATGTGTCCTTTGTGAATCAGGATCTCTGATTGGCTAAGTTTAACTGTGTATTTACTTTTGGCTTCCATGACTGTATGACAGTCTTTCTCTCTCTCCCTCCCTCTGTGATATAGGAGCCGAAGTCAGGCTCCTTCATGACCAGTATCTCTGATGAGAGGGGCCTGGAGCTGATCTACGCTGCCACGCACATCAGGCGTGGGCAAAAACCTCAGAAGGGACAAAAGGTGATTACTAATAAGACAGTACATCACAATAGTTTAGTAATATCACCCTTTCAATACATGTCACTCATGAACTCTTCCTCGTTTTCTATAGATGGATGACAGAAGAGCTGATTTTGAAATGGAGTCCTCTGACTGAAAGACTGGTTGACACTGATGTCTGAATAGGGAGAGACCTTACACTCTGCATTATTGCTTATTATTATACAAGACACATGAGTGTGTGTGTGTGGGGGGGGGGGGGGTGCTGTCTATTCTTCGAACATATCAGGGAACTCCTGTCATACGGTACACCACACAGAAAGGTATAATATTTGCACAACACTGCTTCTACAGTATTATGCAAAGGATGGTATACAGTGGCTTGGGAAAGTATTCACCACCTTGGCATTTTTCCTATTTTGTTGCCTAAAACCTGGAATTAAAATAGATTTTTTTGGGGGGGGGGTTGTATCATTTTATTTACACAACATGCCTACCACTTTGAAGATGCAAAATATTTTTTCTTGTGAAACAAACAAGAAATAAGAAAAAAAAAAAAAAACAGAACTTGAGCGTGCACCCCCCAAAGTCAATACTTTGCAGAGCCACCTTTTGCAGCAATTACAGCTGCAAGTCTCTTGGGGTATGTCTCTTTCAGCTTGGCACATTTAGCCACTGGGACTTTTACCCATTCTTCAAGGCAAAATTGCTCCAGCTCCTTCAAGTTGGATGGGTTCCGCTGATGTACAGCAATCTTTAAGTCATACCAAAGAATCTCAATTGGATTGAAGTCTGGGCTTTGACTAGGTCATGTCCAAGACATTTAAATGTTTCCCCTTAAACCACTCAAGTGTTGCTTTAGCAGTATGCTTAGTGTCATTGTCCTGCTAGAAGGTGAACCTCGGTCCCAGTCT
This sequence comes from Salmo trutta, assembly GCF_901001165.1. Taxonomy (NCBI): domain Eukaryota; kingdom Metazoa; phylum Chordata; class Actinopteri; order Salmoniformes; family Salmonidae; genus Salmo; species Salmo trutta. The sequence goes on from NC_042964.1 coordinate 33,458,515, forward strand.
CAAATCTCTGGAAGACTGAAACAGGTTTCCCTTAAGAATTTCCCTGTATTTAGCGCCATCCATCATTCCTTCAATTCTGACCAGTTTCCCAGTCCCTGCCGATGAACAAAATACCCACAGCATGATGCTGCCACCACCATGCTTCACTGTGGGGATGGTGTTCTCAGGGTGACAAGAGGTGTTGGGTTTGCGCCAGACATAGCGTTTTCCTTGATGGCCAAAAAGCAAAATTTTAGTCTCATTGACCAGAGTACCTTCTTCCATATGTTTGGGGAGTCTCCCACATGCCTTTTGGCGAACCCCAAACATGTTTGCATATTTGTTCTTAAGCAAAGGCTTTTTTCTGGACACTCTTCCGTAAAGCCCAGCTCTGTGGAGTGTACAGCTTAAAGTTGTCCTATGGACAGATACTCCAATCTCCTCTGTGGAGTTTTGTAGATCCTTCAGGGTTATCTTTGGTCTCTTCGTTGCCTCTCTGATTAATGCCCTTCTTGCTTGGTCCATGAGTTTGTGGGCAGCCCGCTCTTGGCAGGTTTGTTGTGGTGCCATATTCTTTCCATTTTTTAATAATGGATTTAATGGTGCTCTGTGGGATGTTTAAAGTTTCGGATATATTTTTATAACCCAACCCTGATCTGTACTTCTCCACACCTTTGTCCTTGACCTGTTTGGAGAGCTCCTTGGTCTCCGTGGTGCCGCTTGCTTGGTGCCCCTTGCTTAGTGGTGTTGCAGACTCTGGGGCCTTTCAGAACAGGTGTATATATACTGAGATCATGTGACAGATCATGTGACACTTAGATGGCAAACAGGTGGACTTCATTTAACTAATTATGTGACTTCTGAAGGTAATTGGTTGTACTAGATTTTATTTAGGAGCTTCATAGCAAAGGGGGTGAATACATATGCATGCACCACTTTTTTTTTCTTCTTTTTTTTGAATTCTTTGAAACAAGTTATTTTTTTCATTTCACTTCACCAATTTTGACTATTTTGTGTATGTCCATAACATGAAATCCAAATATAAATCCACTGAAATTACAGGTTGTAATGCAACAAAATAGGAAAAACGCCAAGGGGGATGAATACTCTTGCAAGGCACTGTACTCTACATGGAACTGTTACACTTGAAAGTTTTTAAAAACACTTTATTTCGGAATATCTACGTAAGTTTCTCTTGAGGAAGCTTGGAATTGGTCAGTAGCCTACAGAGTGCTATGAAAAGAGTGCCATCCTCCTGCATCTCACATCTACCTGTAGTTATTGAACTTTGCCTGCTGGACCCATGGGTTGAGGAAAACTCAGGATGGAGTGTCATGCACTCCATCCCTCCTGCCACCGAACTGCACCTGTCTATAACCTGTAATACATTAAATAGATGGAAGGGACTTCATCACCCATTGGAGACAGAACCTTTCCCAGAGACCTGTGCTTGTCAGTGTTAGACAAATAGTTCTGGTTAGACAGCTAAAGTTGTACTCTACACAACTCATTTTCATTTGCTAGGTAAGTGTAGGCATACTGTCTTTATAAGCACATCAATATTTACAGTATAAAGTTTTGTCTTTGTAAAAAGAACACACTTTTTTAAAATATTTTTTTGATAAATGTTTGTGCAATGTCCACACGTATCATACACCTGTTGTAAGGATATCAGTAGTGGACATAAGGAAAGACGAGCCAAAACTAGCCAGTACTAGAATATTGTGTTGTAGGATAGCTGAGCTGACTCAAGACCGGTCATTCAACTCGCAGTTGATATCGTTTCCACAGTAACATGTATTTACATGACGTGATGAAATGTTGAAACTAAGATGCAAGGTACTTTTGTAGCATGGTGTTGTAGAAGGAGTGTCTTATGGAACACATTCCAGATACTGGCTCTTGCTATCTTGCCATAACTGATTTGACAGAGAAATATCAGTTAGATAGCTGCAGCTGGCTAGCCTATCACCAAGGTATGCTAGCTAGCTGCAGCCAGCTTGGCTAAACACAAGGTTAGTGCAGACGTTAGCCTACACTTAGAACTGAATTAGCTGACCATCTTGAGATGGCGAGTGAGTCAGGAGGGGAGAAGTCCTCAAATTCAAAACCTTATTCTCTCCATTGCAAAGCTAGCTTAGCTTACCTCGCTGTACTCACCACAGCCCTTGTTTGTTGTGACTGAATGGCAAAGACAAACCCAAGAAACACACATCAAACCACACCCCCAAGACAACTCGTTAACCTTCAATCATGGTCGCTAGCATTTCTTAATGAGCATTGACGAAAAACGACATTTAAGCCGCAAATGGGGCTCTTGTATACATACATGTACATCTTCCTATAGGAATGTGAGCTAGTGGTTATGACTATGGGATACATTGTGTTTCTATGCCATTGTTTTGATTAGATGGCATTTAGAAGCTGTTTATAATGTGACTCTGCCAATAAAATGAGGAGGAAGTCACAACACCAGACACGGAGTTGCTTTGGCAACGTTATCACCCATTATTTGTCTTTCTCGGTAAACAAATCCACAGCTACGTTGTTTCCACAGAAGCCGCCTTGGAAAACACTGTGACAAATAGTCTGGTCGTAAAGATACATTATGAATCAGCAAGAGGCCTGGCTTGTTTGCTTCGTGTCTGACTGCCAGTCCTCCCCATTTCAGTCCCGCGGACCTTGGAGAGAGACTGATGTACGCACGGTTGTGGGGGAGTCTGGGAGACTTCCTTGTGCCCTTCATGAAGGTTTTGGCTGGAAGCTGGAGCTCAGTGTAGATCCCTGGGGGTTTAGGGTCAGGGAGGCTGACCACCTCAGAAACCACAAGCACAACACTTTGACTAAGCTCCCTGGGTGGGTGGATGGATGGTAGAGATGACAGGGGTGGAGGAAAGGGGGGATTTCTCCACACCACAAGCTTGGGCATGTTTCGGCGTAACTGAGACACTGTGGAAGAATTGACTTGGACATTGTGTTTTGTGGAGGAAAGGTTTTTTCCACCAGCGATAACACCCAGCTACCTAGCTTCCCCAACGCTTCCTATAACCTCCTTTTTAAGTATATTGCTGCATTTGACAAATACAGAAATGATAACTCAGAAAACTATACAGAGGAAGAATGTACAGGAAGTGTTTGTTTCTCTACTGGCCATGGCTAATATGAAGCAAATTAATCCGATTCTTGATATGCCACACCTGTCAGGTGGATGGATTATCTTGGCAAAGGAGAAATGCTCACTAACAGGTTGGCATTACTCACTCGGGCCCAGGAATAGTCCATTGGCACCTCTTTACAACATACAAGACACACATACAGTATGTTGCACACAGACCAATTACATTATCAATGGTGGTCAGGTGAATCCCAGGACAGATAGTATTTTGACCATAGACCAATCAAATGTGACCTACCTGATTGAAGTGTCCTCCATTACTCTGGTGTCTGGCCACTGCCTCAGCCTTCTGTAACAGCTCCAGGTATGGTAGGGGGGTTCCCACCACACTGCTGAACAATAAATCCAGCATTTTTTGTACATAGCCTGTGAATGAAATCAATATCATCACTTAATAAACATACAGCGAGCAAAGATGACTATTGGGCAACTACTCATGCACTTTTGAGTTGCCATTTTGTTTTCCTTCATTCATCCAGGTGATTCCATTTGTTGGTCCACCACCTGTACCTTTTTAATACGCAGTAGAGGGAGATTTGAAACGGTCTTCAGATAGACTTTAAGAAGACAAGTTGAACTAATTAACAAGCAGGACAGCAAATGGGAATCAGCTTTCAGATAATTATATTAACGTTGATTAAAATGATCATGATTGACGTCTATGATTAGTTGATTAGTTGAATCAGGTGTGAACTGGTTGGCAAGAACAAAAGCCTAAGTCCACATTGATCTCTGTGGACATGATTGGACACACCTGTTTTATGAGTGCTACTTTCATGATGAATAGTAATGATCCATTTATTTTAATAACTTCAGGGAGATTAATATAATCACATTTTACATAAGAAATGTCAGATTGTACGTTTTGAACATTTGGAAATGAATTAAAATTGATTATTTAAGAGGCTTATTTAGAACACCCATGGATTTAAAAGGTACATTTGTTACCAATTAAGCCCAGACCGCACTTTTCACATATTTTATAAAATATTTGTATGTCTTATTAAAGTGAAATTGTAAGTAGTCATACAAATGCACATGAGAGATTCATCTCTCATTTTGCCTCCACTTTTATTTAAAAAATGAGGGCAGTATAGGTTAGAAATGTCTAAACTTAGATGTTGGTGGGTTTAATAGGTACACTAACCCTAAGTCATTCATACCCTACCCTCCAGTAAGTCGTGACGAGACTGACTTTATGACCGATATGATCCTATTTAAACTTAGGTAGTTCATTTTGACACTAGAATAAATGTTTCTGACTCATATTGATGCCGCATGAAGCCATTTTCAAAAGAAGAAGTTGGCTTTCAAGGACAGTTGACCTTTATTAAGTGCATTCCCTTTATGTCCTATTGTGTTGTCAAGCCTGAATCCAATCCAAGCCAAGGTCATAGTAAATGGCACTAATGCTGCTAGCTACCGGAGATCACTAAAAACAGCAGGAATCTATGTACAAAAGGCAGCTCAGAATTGAGTGTCAAAGGAAGCATTAAGTAAGTCACATAGGGAAAAAAAACAAAAACAGAGCTGAACTGGAACATGGAACATTTAGCCCCCTACGGTGCTCCCTTCCAAGAAATCAGGCGTAGCCAACCTTGCTAACTGTGTGAGGCTGAGGCAGGCTACCCCGCTGGGCAGCTACAGATGAGGTCTCATAGAGATAGGCCACGAGTTAGTCCAGGTGTTCTCACTCCTACCTGAGATGAGCTTTTTGCTAGCTGGCTGGAAGCTACACATCCTTACATGTGAATAATCACCCTGGACAAGCGGGCTATTACTCAGCGGGAACTAGTTGTACAGAGGCAACCTATTACTTTTTGTCTAGAAACAAGCGATACCCCCCCCCCACCTAATACACCCTAGACACTGGTGTGAAAGGAGTATATATGTATGATCAATATGGTAGGGGGGGCGGGCTTAGCGATCAGAGGTTCAGCTACAACCCTATTGCTAACTGTTCAACCAATTAAACATGTACATAAAGTGCCTAGGGAGGAGGTAGTAGGGTCTAGGGGTGTTTCTGGACCAGGCCCACATGCCTTTTCCTGAAGACTTCCTTCCTTCCATGTGGTGTTGAGATGAACAGCTGTTAAGCTAGGAGGGGTGTGATAAATCACAGATAGATATGCTTTTATGGTGAGCTGTCAACACCCCCATCCCACCTTATTACTGGGAAAGTAACAAGAGAGATTGGTGCACTAATAACTTAGCACATGACACTGTTACAATTTTTGGTTCACTTTAGTCTGAAGCAAGAAGTATGGTTTAAATCAGGAAGTAAACCACGAACTTCACCATTAACGTAAAAAACATTATTGTTGTATTATTGAGCAAGGGAGACCTGGCCAAGAAGGCAGTTCCAACATAAAAGGCAAATAATAAAAGAGTCCTAACATGCATTAAAACAGATTCCCGCCCACCATTCCATTCAATTCTCTCTAAAATAAATAGCTAAGATTAAAAGAAAAAACGTTGGAAATGGAACCCCATTGTTTTAATTAAACAATTAAGCAAGGTTATACAGAACTCGTTTAGAAAGAAAAGAACAAACGTCTGCTCCTCTGTGATGCCGAGAACTTTCAAACAGAGTACTTCTCCGAGAGTTCAATTAATTGATGAAAGAAATCATTTTTCCTCTCTCTCGCTTTCATGACCATTTTAATCCTCTCCAGAACTGTTGGTAATGAGCTTTTAATGGTTGTCTGTTGGTTCAGACAAAGAGAGACAGTCAGCCTAGTCCTGCTGGGTGGTAGATAGAAAGTAGACAGACACAGTCTCTCTCTCCAGCCAGGTAAAGCCACACTGGATCAATTACTGAACAGACAGCCTACAACCACACTGTATCACAGCACTGTCTGTCTGTCTGTCTGTCAGCCTGTCTGTCTTGGAGAGGTTAATCTCTTTCAAAAGCCCTATGTCTGACTACTAAGGATGGCACAGAAAGCTCGGGGGTCTAAAGCAGTGGCGGTCCTCATGAGAGCCAGTTTCATCATAGCGCTTGATGGTTTTTGCGACTGCACTTTAAGAAACTTTCAAAGTTCTTGACATTTTCCGAATTGACTGAACTTCATGTCTTAAAGTAATGATGGACTGTCATTTCTCTTTGCTTATTTGAGCTTTTTTTCCATAATATGGACTTGGTCTTTTACCAAATAGGGGTGTCTTCTGTATAACACCCTTGCATTGTCACAACACAACTGATTGGCTCAAACGCATTAAGAAGGAAATAAATTCTACAAATTAACTTTTAACAAGACACACCTGTTAATTGAAATGCATTCCAGGTGACTACCTCATGAAGCTGGTTAATATAATGCCAAAAGTGTGCAAAGCTGTCATCAAGGCAAAGGGTGGCTACTTTGAAGAATCTCAAATATAAAATATATTTTGATTTGTTCAACACTTTTTTGGTTACTACATGATTCCATATGTGTTATTTCATAGTTTTGATGTCTTCACTATTATTGTAACATGTAGAAAATAGTAAAACTATAGACAAAGTCTTGAATGAGTAGGTGTGTCCAAACTTTTGACTGGTACTGTATAATAAATAAGGTTCGAATGAAATGTCCATATGAACAATCTAAATGACAAAAAAATGCCTTTCAATATCTTAAAAAAGGGTCTCAACAAAAAATTGCCACTTTGACGAATCAAATGCTCAGCAGCGGGATGTGGTGTGTAAATCCAAACCATAAACAGTGAGACCGCTTTGGGAAATGAAATATATATTAAAGCCACTAAAATATAGATTATGTCAAAAATGAGGAAATAAGCTTCAAAGGAAAATATTTTATAAAGGTTTCTGAGGCCATGGCCAGGATTCAGCATGGCTGAATGGACTGCGCCTTGGGGACCGCACATATGATAGCCTACAGGTTAACTCCGTGGTGCTGAATGGAACAGCAGCACTCTTCTCAAAAAAATGCAATTTAGGCCCACCTTTACTACTTTTCGTGGTACTTTTACGTCCATCAGGGTGAACCTCTCGGTGACAGCCTTGTAGAAATCTTCTTTATTATTTTATTAATCTCAATTGACATGAGGGCCAAGGATGGCGCAGCTGTACTTCCCCAACACACCCAATACATAATCCTCCAAGGCCACAGGTCATATGTCATCGCTCACATCATCCCCGAAGCTCCTCCTTGACGTTGCTTTTAGCCACAGCAAAGTCTAAGATATCTGGTGTTTGTTTGTAACATCTGTGGCCTCGTCGACGCCTAATGCAACAAACGTGTCTGTATTAATCTCGTCTTTAATGTCCTTTCGAATCACATCACTGACTGCTTCAATCAAATCTGTATTCTGTTTGATGTACCTGAAGTGTCTTTTTCAGCGAAAGTATACAATAACTCCACATAGTTGCCACGATTGCATGTGCTTGTACTCTCATCGTTACCGCGAAATGCTAACACTTGTTTCCCTTTGTAGCATGTTGCTCTAATACGATCCTTCAAAATCTCAGTTTTCCTTTACCTTAGCCTTGCCGTTGTGGATAGTCACTTGTTTTTGCTGCTCATTTAACGGCAGATCGATCTGTTTGTTCCCAAAAGCCGACTGTGTCCATTAACAGTGACTGAAGTCAGGAAAGGCACGCGCTTCAACAATTTGAATGGATGAGGACATTGGGGAAAAAGGCACACCATGGAGCCTTTCCTGAGGTTTTGATGCAGTTTTACCAAATTCTGGGATTTTGAGCATAAAAACCACCCAATTGCTTTTATTTTACGTCATTATATATATTTTTTGCCTTTACATAACAGTTCTTTATATTAGATTATCACACGGTAAGCACTGCCAACCCTGCCTGCCCCGACTGCACATCACTGCTATAGGGTGTTTCACCTCGATTTTATGAGATCCATATCTTTCAGTTGGCTTTTAATCCATATCAGGCAATCATAGTTTTACTGACCACTAGCTGTGTCTAATGGTGCCTATCTTATGAACCTCCACGTTTCACATGGTTCTGTGAAGAAAGAAAGAAAGAAAGAAAGAAAGAAAGAAAGAAAGAAAGAAAGAAAGAAAGAAAGAAAGAAAGAAAGGATGGAAAGAAGACAGCAGGGAGGAAAGAAAGGAATATGGATTATGTTGTATATGCAAGGTATAATGAACGAGGGATGAGGAAGGAACAGAGGAGGCTAAATTAAATCCAAAGTGTTTAAAGTACCCGGTGTATGTGGTGTGAAGCCAGGGACCAAGCATCCTATGTTTTCCATGCATTATAACACTATGAGGCAGTACTGATACATGATGAGAGGTTAAGTCCATAGGCAACCTAGATCTAAAGCTTTCATGTACTGTAATGACATCCACATTCAACCAGCCATCCCGGGATGCCAATAACCCATTTCATCTGAAAAAATAAAAAATGTACTCGCAATATGCTAATCCAGTACTCCCTCTCTGTTTTTTTCTCTCTTTCTCTCTCTGTCCTCTTTATTTCACACACACACGCACGCACACACACGCACACACACACACACACACACACACACACACACACACACACACACACACGAACACACACACACACACACACCATATCATGTAGCTCGGTAGCAAAGCTTTATGAGGGTGCTTCAAATTGATTTCAGAAGGGTATCCACCGATTTCAGTATCCATGCTGCATATAAACTGGCCTACGAATGATCACTGGCCTGAAAGTGAAATCCCGAGGTCGGTGTAACTGTAGTCGAGCATCTAAACAACATCCAGTTTCACCATACCCGTTTTAGTGCTCTAGTCTAGAAAATGTCTTCCAAAGGTTTTTTTGATTGCTTTATCTTTACAACTGTGTCTTCAGCTGCAAATAAGCTTGTTCTGCCAGTGGAATAATCCACTTGCTAAGGCGCTGTCAAAGCACAAGATGAAATGAAAGGTGCAGTCATTAAAAAGACGAGAAGCTCTGGGCTCCCGCCCAATTAACATTTAACCTGAAAACGATCAACTGCAGGCGAAATAAAGAGGGGGAAATTAGAGAGGATTATATTTTCAGTCTACTTGAAGCCCTCTGTGGGTCAAATCCTCCCTCTCTTCAGAGTCAGATCTTCATTTAAAGACGTTTGAGGATTAATCATACCTGGTCAAAGGAATCAACACGAATATGGAGTGAGTAGGTATGTGTGCATGCGGGGGGGAGAACAACAATATAAATCCAATTCAAGTAAATGTGGACAATTATTCCAGTGTCAGTGCTATGACAAAGCATAGAGCCAATGCAACCATATAGAGAGGTGATAGGAATCAAGGCTTTCAGCAGATAGAAAGCATATAATAGGTCTATATTTCCAGCACAGGATAGCAGGTTGGACCAGACAGAGAGAGGCCTCAGTCCCATGAGCCTAAATCCATCTGAACAGCATGGCCAGGCTCAGCGCTGGCTGTCAATCACAGATGCAGCAGCCCAGTGCATCAGCAGGCTGACTTTGTCACTACCGTTGTACCCAGGGGTAATTTACTGTTGTCCCCACTACAAAAGTTTAGAGACTGCCGCTTATGGACTCATGGAAACTCGTTTGCCTAAACGTTGTCAGGAAATCTTTGCTAAAAGCACATACTGGAAAACGTTGCCTTTTCTGAAATGCCAAGAGCATAAGTAATGGACACGGGCAACAGAGTCCATGCCACTCCGGCCTTTGATCAAAAACGAATGAATACTAAAAATGTTGCCAAAGCAACCGCATGCCTAATTGCTGCATATAATAAGAAACTGGGGTGTACATTATTTTAAAACTACAGGCTAATTGGCTGTGAGTCTAGACTTTCAGCTCGGTGAACTCAACTCTAAAATAAATGCTGAGTAACCCACAGAGAACACTGCGGAACTTGCTAGTTTCAAAATGACAAACGATAGAAAAGAGCATTATATCAAATATTATTTAATGTCATGCCTGGATTTCCTTTACAAAGCCAGTATAGTACTTCTTTAACTAACTCTAGTCCTTCTCCCTCTGTGCATGTTAAGCATGCCATCAGAGCTAAAGCTGTAAATCTAATTTGCCAATTGGATCTCCAGGGTCATTTGTCCTCCCATTGGACAGGGAGATAAGATCAGCAACAATGGGCTGAGAGGTAAGATGAGTGTGAGTGAGTGAGTGAGTGAGTGAGTGAGTGAGTGAGTGAGTGAGTGAGTGAGTGAGAAAGTGAGAGAGTTTAGCCAGGGATTGAGGGCGTGAGGGGGAGAGAGAGTTTAGCCAGGGAGTGAGGGGGAGAGAGAGAGGTTGTGAGGGAGAGGAAGTGAGAGAGAGAGTTTCTCATGCCAATAAAGCCCCTTCAATTGAAATTGAAATTGGGCGAGAGAGAGCGATTTTATCCAGGGAGTGAGGGGGAGAGAGAGAAGTGGCAAGCGAGAGGAAGAGAGATGGAGATAGAGGGAGAGGAAGAGAGATGGAGATAGTGGGAGAGGAAGAGAGATGGAGATAGTGGGAGGGAGAGAGAGAAGTGGTGAGGGAGAGGAAGAGAGATGGAGATAGAGGGAGAGGAAGAGAGATGGAGATAGTGGGAGGGAGAGAGAGAAGTGGTGAGGGAGAGGAAGAGAGATGGAGATAGAGGGAGAGGAAGAGAGATGGAGATAGTGGGAGGGAGAGAGAGAAGTGGTGAGGGAGAGGAAGAGAGATGGAGATAGAGAGTAAGAGGAAGGATGGGGAAAAGGATAGAGAAAGAGAGGGAGAGTGCGAGAGAGAAAGGGAGAGGGGAAAAGGGTGAGAATATGAGAGAGTCCTTTCATCTCCTCTAGTTTAGCCAGCGACGGACATCCGGAGATCACTTTTACAGGGAGTTATACTGACATAAAAGACCTGTATGTACTGTTCTTGTATTGTCATTGTCATGCTACTGTACATAATGAGACCCATTCTACCTATATGTACATATTACCTCAATTATCTCGACTAACCTTTGCCCTTGCACATTGACTCTGTACCGGTACCCCCCCCCCCCCCCCCTGTATATAGCCTCACTACTGTTGTTTTACTGCTGCTCTTTAATTATTTGTTGTTTTTAATTTTTATTTCTTACTTATCTATTTTTTTACCTAACACTTATTTTTCTTAAAACTGCATTGTTGGTTAAGGGCTTCTAAGTAAGCATGTCACCTGTTGTATTCGGCCCATGTGACAAATAACATTTGATTTGATTGGATTCTTGTTTTGGGGGGGTTAAGTAAACAAGAGGGTTTCGTTCACACCTTGTAGGTTGTAGGAAATCTGGGGAAATGCAAGCCGCCCCTTGCAACAAGTCCCTTGAGAAATTACACCAATTGCCATTCGGAAAATGAATTCAGTGACCTACAGCACAGTAAAGTGAAATGAACTTGCGCAGTGTTCGCCACTAGACCATGGCATATTTCCTCCCAACCTGGTCTCAGAGCATTTCATAATATTCTGCATGTAAATGCAATGCATTTATTTGTGGTGTCCATCACTCATTTCGTATGATATGTGACGAATTACAATTCGTATTATATGTTCCGAATTTGCGAAATGTACAATATGGAAAGAATTTATAAAACGTATGATATGTTACGAATTCTAGCTAGGTGGCTAATATTAGCTAGGATGGGGGTTAGGGGTTAGGGTTAAGGTTAGAGCTAAGTTTATCAGTTAAGTTAAAGGGTTAAGGTTCGAGTTAGGGTTAGGGGAAGGGTTAGCTAACATGCTAAGTTGTTGCAAAGTAGCTAAAAAGTAGTTGAAAAGTTATACGCTCACCCATCCACCCCAATCAACCACCGTACTTTAGTTTTTGCCTTAAGTAACCATCTGTCTTGTATGTAACCATACCAAACGTAACAAATCATAATCATTTGAGTGTCCAGGATTTCCCTTTACTAGATTATTGTGGACAAAAGAGCTCGACTATTTTTATTTGTCAAATGGCAGCCAAGCGTCTACGATCGTGTCACCAGAATAAGACCTTCGATATTCATTGGAAAGGAGCATCACTTTGAACTTTCACCACCCTGTGAAGTTCATCATTGCTTATTTTGTCTGTAGCCTAATCTGCATGCTTTCCTGACGAGTCCTAATGGGAGGACCACACACCATGTCATCGTGTGACTCCAAGTTAACTTGTGATGTTTATTATATCAATATTTACGCATAGAAGCGTTTCCACCTACATTTCTCGCATTAATTCATTTTACAGACACAAGAGATTCTACCTTGTCTAGCGCATTTTGTTTTGTCGACATTTGGCCCGTCATAGAAAAATGTATCCGACATGTACTTTACTCGGTAGGATTGAAATCTGGTTACTGTCAAGGTTAAGAAAGTTGATAAGAAGACGGCCTAAACAATTTAAAATGTAACAACCGTTTCAGCAAGAGGTGCAATATATCTAACTAACCAGTTGGACTAGTTTAGAATAATGTATGTACATGAAAAACACAGATATTAAAAACAATCCCCCCCCAAATAATCTACCAGCAGTAGAGCATGCTGGGAAATATGATAATGGTGGGCTGTTTTACTCTCCAAAGGTTATTAACACCAACACTGGAGGTTCTTTTACACCACTGAGTGTTAATTTCACTCTTACAGAGTGAATTTAACTCCTGAATCAACACAAAACAATGCTATCAATTTGCTGTAGTCACTGTCTGCTTGGTGTAACACCTGGTTGTGTATTGATTTATAGCCCTATAGATGGGGGAGGAAGAGAGAGCTTATTAACTGTTGGCGCAAGCAGAGACGATAAGCCTCACGCTAGTCACATAAATGCACATAAATGCATATATCGATCCTATTTAGCATGCCTGTTATTGTATTGTTGCTTCGGCGCTTGTACTCTATGTACCGCAGCTAACCACCAGCCAGTCAAACTACTGTAGACTGAAAGAGAGAGAGCTGTTCAGTCAGAGAGAGAGAGAGAGAGAGAGAGAGAGAGAAGTCATGCAGAAGAACAGCTCCTGAGTTGGTATAAATTTTGGTTGTTAAGAGTGAGATTGACGCGATTAAATTTGCAAAAAATGTATAGGTAATCAAATTGTACAACTGAAGATCAATACAGGAGGAAAAGATTGACAGAGAGTGAGTTAAAAGACCAATCTTCATCGTGGTAGCTAGCCAAATTCAAATCTGTCAGCTAGCTTACCGTCTATCTCTAACCGTTTACTGGTGGTAACCATAGCAACATGGCCACTGAGGCAGCGCTAGCAGCGACAGCAACGGCAGAGACTGAGAGACTTTCTCCGTTGTTTTTTGAATACCCAGCAGAAATCAAATCAGAGAAGGGAAGAATCAACTTTAAACACAGAATTCTGAGGGAGAACCCAGAAACTTTGTTTGCCGACTGCTCACAAAACGGGACTGTTACAAACCTGCTATTTTACACAGACCACACTACTGCCTGGCATACAGCCGTAACTAGCCATTTCAGCTATACCACGAAGAAAGGCATCTGCAAGGGAAGACAAATCCACATTTTTGAGGACAGCGATAAGGACCAGGAAAACAGGTTTCTGACGGTAAACATGTATCAGAACGGCACTAGCATGGTCCAGGGCAGTGAGGCTGCACTCAGCTCTGTTGTGCAGGACTTCCCCACCCTAAGGAAGATGGCAGAAAGCAAAAAAGACAAGGACAGCACCCCGACCTCTCCCCTCACCTCAGGCACCCCAACAGCAGGACTATCCTCCCCCCTGCCTGCCTACAACCACCAGAGCCAAGACCACACTACCATCAGCCTGTTGAGAGACAGGCTGGCTCTGTTAGAAGTATGGGTTACTGAGCTGAAGGAGCAGCCCCCCAGCTACACCACCCCCAGCCCAGACACAGAGCTTCTACAGGACCAGATCAACCAGTGCAGGACGCAGCTGAAGAACTCTGTCCAGGAGCTGAGAGAGAGCCTTACCACAGCGCTTGAGGAGGTAAAGGCCACCATGAGGAGAGAGCTAGTGCAGGTAAAGGAGGAGATGGCAAAGGAGTTGTCTGTCATCAAGAGGGTGCTACAGCACAGAGAACAGACTGTAGAGACTCCCAGAGAGAAGCTGCAGCCACTCACCACCCCTAACAACCCCACTGACCCACCTTCACCCACAATCCCCCCCCATACCGACAACACTTTACCCACACCCCCAGTCAACAAAGAGGCCCACATAGAGACACCTACTACAGAGAGAAGCTCTCTGGCCCCCCCTGACACACCCCCACACACCCCTCCATGTACACAGGCCCTGTGTACTCCAGCCCCAGACCGAAAACGCACTAATCTGGTAAAACCCACTGAGGTGGCCATCCTCATTGACTCAAATGGGAAATTCATTCAAGAAGATAAACTCTTCCCCCAACACAAGGTGTGCAAAATATGGTGCCCAAAAACACAAGATGCACTCCACATCCTGTCCCAGCCTGACTTTGGCACACCAGGCCACATTATTATTCACACCGGCACCAACAACCTGCGAGAGGAGCAGGAGAGAGTAGGCAGCCTGGTCAACAGAGTAGCAGAGAGGGCCTCTGAGTGGTTCCCCAACTCCCACATCACCATCTCCACTCTGCTGCCCCGCAAAGACTTTCATCCCCGTACCATCCAGAAAGTCAACGCTGACATCACCAGAGGGTGTGGCCTACTCCCGAACATACACATTGCTCACCACCCAACAATCACCCCAGAGCATCTACACGACCACTCCCACCTGAGGAAGCAGACAGTAGGGATGTTTGCCAAGTCCCTAAAGGACGTAGCACTTGGTAGACAAACACCCCATGCTGTACTGGACAGAGGAGCACCCAGAGACCCCTACCAGACCACTGCACCACCAAGGAGCCCCAGGCCCCTTCAACGCCACACCAGACCCAGTGCACCCCACAGGCCCCACCCACCCCCAGAGCATCACCACTTCCATCGGCTTAGCCAGACCAGACCGGGCCCAGCCTATTATCCCGCACCAGACCACCACCCCTACCAGACCAGAGAGGAAGTCCCACGGCCCAGACCTGGCCCCCCTCCACCTCACAGGGCCCAACAGCAGGACCAGCGCAGCTACGCGGAGGTCGTCAGAGGACAGGAGAACCCTGTAGGATTAAGTGAGATTAAACAGCTCCTCCAATACATCTGCACTAAACTGCACTAAACACACACGGACGCATACACACACACACCACACACGCACACACCTATTGTACTAGAATTTACTTGTTCAATGAATAGGAATATTTAACAGAATAAATGTTAGCTGATATCCTGTTTATCTCACTCTTAACAACTTATTAGTTAATCGTTACTGTATTTCTGACTGCTATTCTTTCTTTTTGCAACATGAAATCACTATCAGTTAGCATGTGGAACATTCAGGGTCTAAACTCATCAACCTTTGGTCTGAAGAGTTTAGCACTGGAGTTCAACAAAAATCTGAAAGATGTTGACGTCATCATTCTGCAGGAGACATGGTGTAAGGCTGACGTTGTCACTCACTGTCCCACAGGCTACAGAGAGGTCATTGCGCCATCACAGAAACACAGCTCTGTCAATAGAGGCAGAGACTCTGGAGGATTGATCATTTGGTACAAATCCGAACTACAAAATCTAATTGATCCCCTCAAAATTGGCAAATACCACATTTGGTTAAAACTAAAAAAAGAACTTGTACTGACAGAAAAAGACGTGTTCCTTTGCGCAATATATATCCCCCCCTCAGAATCCCCATATTACTCAGAGGAGATCTTCCCCACCCTCGAGGAAGAGACGTGCCATTTCCAGGCCCAGGGAAATGTGCTCATCTGTGGGGACACAAATGCGCGCACAGGAACACTACCTGATCTAACGAGCACACGAGGGGACAGCTTTATTACAGGCCATACTGTTTCTAACTATCTTAATCTCCCCCATAGAAACAACAGTGACAGCACCGTCAACAAAAACGGAAGGGATCTTTTGCAGCTCTGTAGAAGCCTGGGTCTGTACTTTGTCAATGGTAGGTTACGGGGGGACTCTTTGGGGAGATTCACCTACTGCTCACCTCTTGGCCACAGTACAGTAGACTATATGATCACAGACATGGACCCTTTCTCTCTCAGCTCATTCACTGTCAAGCCACTAACACCTCTGTCTGATCACAGCCAAATTACGTTGTTTCTCAAAAGAACAGACCTGGAAACAACCACACATTCACAGCCCAGTAAGCTGTACAACATCAGAAATTCATACAGATGGGCCCAAAACAGCACAGAAGAATACCAGAAAGCAACCTGGAACCAAAATATCCAAACACTCTTAGATAACTTTCTGGATACCACATTCACTCACAGTAAAGAAGGCATCAATCTAGCAGTACGAAACATCAACTATATATTCAGGCAAACGGCAAAAGAAGCACAATTGAAATTGATAAAAAACAAAACTAAAAAAATCACAGATGACAACTGGTTTGATGCAGATTGTAAAATTATAAGGAAAAAACTTAGAACACTATCCAACCAAAAGCACAGAGACCCAAATAATGGTGAATTACGCCTTCATTACTGTGAGACTTTAAAACTCTATAAACGTACACTCAGAACCAAAAAAGCACAGTACAACAGCAAGCAGCTGACACTAATTGAGGAGTCCATAAACACAAACAACTTTTGGCAAAATTGGAAAAAACTAAAAAAATCTAAACAAGAGGAATTAGCGATACAAAATGGTGACATATGGACAACCCATTTCAAAACACTCTACAACACCGTTCAAATTGACACAAACGCAGAACAACGCCAAATCCATGAGAAATTGAATGGATTAGAAAAAGCTATAAAGGACAATCAAAATCCATTGGACTCCCCAATTACTGACCAGGAGCTCTATAAGAAACTTCAGGCTCTCAAATTTAAAAAAGCCTGCGGACCTGATGGCATCCTAAATGAGATGCTCAAACTCACTAGTGCAAAATTTCAATTGGCTATATTAAAACTGTTTAATTTGATCCTGAGTGTAGGTTATTTCCCTGACATCTGGAATCAAGGACTCATAACCCCAATCTTTAAGAATGGAGACAAATTTGACCCTAACAATTACAGAGGCATTTGTGTGAACAGTAACCTGGGGAAGGTTTTCTGTAGTATCATCAATGTAAGAGTTCTAAACTTCCTTAATAAGCACAATGTCTTGAGTAAAAGCCAAATTGGATTTATACCAAAACATCGCACAACTGATCATATTTACACCTTACACACCCTGATAGATAAACATGTCCACCAAAATAATACCAAAATATACACTTGCTTTATCGACTTCCAAAAAGCATTTGATTCTATTTGGCATAGAGGACTGTTCTACAAAGTTATTGAAAGTGGTGTAGGGGGTAAAACATATGACATAATTAAATCAATGTATACTGGCAATACGTGCAGCATTAAAATTGGTAAGAAAATAACAGAATTCTTTAACCAGGGGCGGGGCCTTCGTCAGGGTTGCAATCTGAGCCCTGCACTCTTCAATATTTACATTAACGAATTGGCCACTATTCTAGAAAAATCCTCAGCCCCTGGTGTTAGTCTCCACAATTCAGAAGTTAAATGCCTACTCTTCGCAGATGACCTATGCCTGCTGTCACCCACAGCACCTGGCCTACAGCAGAGCCTGGACCTGCTAGAGCAGTACTGCCAGACCTGGGCCCTGGCAGTAAACCCCAAAAAGACTAAAATAATGATTTTCCAGAGAAGATCCAGATCTCAGGGAATTAGACCAAAGTTCTCAATTGGTACAAAATATATAGAGTACTGTACACACTACAATTACTTAGGTTTAAAAATAAGCTCAACTGGACACCTTAATGAGGCAGTGAATGAACTGAGAGAGAAAGCACGCAGGGCATTCTACGCCATTAAAAAGCAAATTCAAATTGAAATACCTATTAAAATTTGGCTAAAACTAATTGAATATGTCATTGAACCAATTGCACTTTATGGCAGCGAGGTGTGGGGTCCACTTGCAAAACAAGATTTCATCAAATGGGACAAACACCCCATTGAAACCCTACATGCAGAGTTCTGTAAGATTCTCCTACGTGTCCAGAGGAAAACTACAAACAATGCATGCAGGGCAGAATTAGGCCAATATCCACTAATAATAAAAACTCAAAAAAGAGCAATTAAGTTTTGGAAACATCTAAAATACAGTGACCCCCTCTCATATCATTACCAAGCCCTGCAATGCCAAGAGCTGAGCAAAGAAAAGAGTCCCCTCATCCAGCTGGTCCTGGGGCTGAGTTCACAAACCTGTTCTACTAACACACTGAAGCCTCAGGACCAGAACATCCAATCAATCAGAATAAACCAAATTACAACACAGTCAAAACAAAACTACATTGCTTATTGGGAAACACAAGCACAAACACAAAGCAAAATGCAGTGCTATCTGGCCCTAAATCGACAGTACACTATGGCTAAATATTTGACCATGGTTACTGATCAAAACTTTAGAAAAACCTTGACAAAGTACAGGCTCAGTGAGCACAGCCTTGCCATTGAGAAGGGTAGACACAGGAAAACCTGGCTCCCTGTAGAGGAAAGGCTGTGCAACCACTGCACAACAGCAGAACCTGAGACGGAGCTGCATTTCCTGACAAAATGTCAAAAATATAAAACAATTAGAGAGTGTCATTTCGCCAAATTTGAAATCCTTATTCAAGGTTTCAAAGACCTCTCTGATGAGGATAGGCTACCCGTCCTGTTGGGGGAGGACGCAGAGAGCTGTGGGTTGGCAGCGCACTACATTGCTGCCTGCCATAAGTTGAGGGACAGTGTCTGACAGACCAATAAACCTGCGCATGTCCTCAACTGTATGATTATTGTTATTGTTGAATGTATGGTTATATTGACCGTTGGTTATTGTTGTTACTGTTGTCCCGTTGACAATTTTTGATTCTCATTTTTATTTATTTTTTATATTGTAAATATCCAAAGTAAGCTTTGGCAATATGTACATTGTTACGTCATGCCAATAAAGCGAATTGAATTGAATTGAATTGAATTGAATTGAGAGAGAGAGAGAGAGAGAGAGAGAGAGAGACAAAGTGACAGAGAGACAGATAGAAACAGAGAGACAGAGAGACAGATAGAAACAGAGAGACAGAGAGAAACAGAGAGATAAAGAGGAACAGAGAAACAGAGAGACAGATAGAAACAGAGACAGAGAGACAGATAGAAACAGAGAGACAGAGAGACAGATAGAAACAGGGAGACAGATAGAAACAGAGAGACAGATAGAAACAGAGAGACAGAGAGACAGAGCCAGATAGAAACAGAGAGACAGATACAAATAGAAATAGATATAAACAGAGTGACAGAGAGACAGAGAGACACAGATAGAGACAGAGAGACAGAGACACAGATAGAGACAGAGAGAGACAGAGAGAGACAGAGAGACAGAGAGACAGAGAGACAGAGCCCGATAGAAACAGAGAGACAGATAGAAACAGAGAGACAGAGCCAGATAGAAACAGAGAGACAGAGAGACAGATACAAATAGAAACAGAGAAACAGAGAGACATATAGAAATAGATATAAACAGAGTGACAGAGAGACAGAGAGACAGAGAGAGACAGATAGAAACAGAGAGACAGAGAGACAGAGCCCGATAGAAACAGAGAGACATAGAGAAATAGATATAAGCAGAGTGACAGAGAGACAGAGACAGATAGAAATAGAGAGACAGATCAGACAGAGACAGAGACAGAGAGACACTGTACTGCGTGTAACTATCGACAGTAGGTGTTGTGTGGGAGAGGAGTTTGTTGGAGGTTAGTGTGTGTGTGTGTGTGTGTGTGTGTGTGTGTGTGTGTGTGTGTGTGTGTGTGTGTGTGTGTGTGTGTGTGTGTGTGTGTGTGTGTGTGTGTGTGTGTGTGTTCATTGTTATAAGATCTATGGTGTCCGATGGGCCTTTTTCATCATCAGATAAAGCTTAAGGTAATCTCAGCGCTCCTCCACCATAGAAGGCTGGGGAACAAAAGGACACAATGTTCCTGTACTGTATGTGTCTCTCCACAGTTGCCTACCAATACTAGCAAAGGCAAAACACAGCCTCTTCCTCATGTGTTATTCATTCACAGCGTTAGACATATTTCTCCTGGAAAATTCTATCTATGCCTTTGAGAAGGGAAAGTGTAAATACATGTACTACAGTATATTAAGGGTAAGATAAATTTGACCTGCTCAGACAAGAGGTCAGATCTCCAGGCTCTCAGGGTCAACTCGCCATGACTTGAGGCCACAGAGATTGACCCCTATCACATGGTTGAGTGCCCCGTCTGCTCATAGGGTTGGAAAGCACGTTGATAGCCAGTCTGAACGGATCAACGGGAGAAAGGAGTCAACACATAGTGCCACAGTGAATCATGTACTCTCAGCTTCTCTTCGTTTAGCTATGCCACCTCTCGCAGCCAAGTTTTAGAGAATCCACTACGCTCCCTAACGTGTGGTGTTCTCAGGTGCGCAGAGAGAGTGGGACAAAACTAGACAGTCTCTGTCTCTCCCTCTCTCTTCCTCTCTCCTTTCTCTCTCACTCTCTCTCTCTCTCTCTCTCTCTCGCTCTCTCACGAAACTAAGTACAGTAGCTCCTCCCTCAAACAGAGGTGAGATGTGGGAAAAAAAGAAGGAAAATGTGTATTTTGGATTACATATCACCAATCAATGAAGAGACATCAATTTGAATAAGTCAAATGTATAATTAGAGTTTTTAGTGAAATATTTTGTTCTGACATACACTGAGTGTACAAAACATTAAGGACACCTGCTCTTTCCATGACATAGACTGACCAGGTGAATCCAGGTAAAAGCTATGATTCCTTATTGATGTCACTTGTTAAATCCACTTCAATCAATGTAGATGAAGGGGAGGAGACAGGTTAAAGAAGGATTTTTAAGCCTTGAGACAATTGGGACATGGATTGGATGGGCAATACAAAAGATTGAAGTGCCTTTGACCGGGGTATGGTAGAAGGTGCCAGGTGCACCGGTTTGAGAGTGTCAAAAACTGCAACGCTGCTGGGTTTTTCACGCTCAACAGTTTCCTGTGTGTATCAAGAATGGTCCACCACCCAAAGCACATCCAGCCAACTTGACACAACTGAATCAACCTGGGCCAGCATCCCTGTGGAACGCTTTCGATACCTTGTAGCGTCCGTGCCCCGACGAATTGAGGCTGTTTTTAGGGCAAAAGCAACTCAATATTAGGATGGTGTCTTTAATGTTTTGTACACTCAGTGTAGATCAGTGGAGGCTGCTGAGGGGAGAACGGCTCATGTTTTTTTGATACCATTCCGTTCATTCTATCCCATCCATTAACTCCATTGCAGACATTATTTATTATGAGCCGTCCTCCCCTCAGCAGCCTCCCCTGGTGGAGATTGTATCAACCCAAACAGTATTTGCTGTACCTCTCACCAAAATTCATTGAGTGGAGTAGTTACCATGAACACACCAAGCACCATTGTGCAAATCCCCTCCTGACTGCTATGTGAAAGCTAAAAGACCAAAGCAGCTGTCCTCTCGCACAAGACAAGATGAGAGGTTTACTTGGTTTGCCTTTTTGTTTGACCTAGTTTCTCCTCCTCACCCAAAGACAAAAGAACAAGAGATTTGTTTTCCCACAGTGCTGAAGTGCCCACCTAAGAGAGAGGGAAGAGAAAAGGGAGGTCAGCGACAGGAGCGCTGAGGTAGGACTGACAGTGGGGATCTGCAATGAGGCTTGACAGCCATTTAAACTGTTGAGCAGTCTGACCGCAGGCCCTAGTGCCCCGCTGAGTTTAGTTATCATACAACTGAGTATTGCTACCGCTCATCCACACACACGCAGGAAGAACCCCTGCACGTACACGCACACACACACAGAGAGGGTGAGGGGGACAGCACGAAAAGTAACAGTCCATAAAATGTTTTTGTGAAACATGGGAATGTACAAATATATATTTTTTTGCATAGGCATTTTTGCCACATAGCCTACAGTAAAACCCACTGATTATTTGTACAGTAAACCGATGAACACTTCCTGCTAAAACTCCACTTTGCGTAATAGGATAGCTGCAGTACTTGCAGCAGCAGAAGCTGTTGGCTGTCACAGGGACAACAAAGGGAGGAAGGTCATGCTCTATAATGTTATCCGTCAGCCTGCCAAAACACAGCAGCACGCCACGCAGGTTAGCGTTTTTCATCATGAATCTTGTTCTGGAGACAGCTCTGCAGTGGTCACAAGCTAGAACAGCCACAAAGTCATCAAATCTGATTTTATACCTAACCCTAACCTTAATCCTCACCTTAACCACACTGCTAACCCTAATGCCTAACCCTAAACTTAAATTAAGACCAAAACGCTTTAAATGTTTTTTTATTTTTACAATATAGACAATTTTGACTTTGCAGCTGGCCTATCTAAGGGAGAAATTGCTCAGTTCTGCCTCCACGACAAGACTCATGACAATAAACGTCAACCTGCGCCAGCCACTGGCACCCCGGCTGGAATCTAATTAGCTGGAAATGACAGCGAGAGAGAGCGACATGAAAAGAATTGAATGATAACCAGCTTTTAATCCCGCTGCGAATAAAATAAATACATCTCCCCCATATTATATACAGTTTTTTGACTAGGAAGGAAAGTGTTATTCTTCGATGTGATAAATGGTCAAACATAATTAGTGATGCAACGCACGTGTTTACAAGATAAAGATGTCCTCTTCCTCTTTGATGTTTGACAGAAATCTTCCCTATGTGTAAGAGGTGGGCTGTACAGTACGCGGATTGTTTCTGGATGTTTGCGTCTCGCTTAACCTTTTTACTTTTTATACAGTAATGGGGAACCACTGAGGACCTCAACGGCTGAAGTCCTTCCTGGTCTTCTAATGTATACATGGGTATTCAGAAGTGTGGACTCTGTAGCCAATCAATGAGATGAACTGATCAATTAAGTGGAGAGAGATCACGGAGGGTACGCTAGCCCCTCAAAGACTTCAGTGGGACACTCTTTGCTATAAAGTGCCTTTTTAAAATGATTGCATTTCCTTGAGAAGTCTCTTGAGAAGTATCTCTTCTCTTGCTCTCTAATTGTTCTTGGAGATTTGGCTTTTTTTGTTCTGTACTCCTCTAAAATATTCCCACTGAGGCACTTAGCATAATTACTGATCATTTATTCTCAACGCTAATCAGGCCGAGTGTTTTCTCTGTCTTTCTCAAATAATAACACAAGAGAGCGGAGTCCTCGGAAAACACTGAGTGAGAGTTCAACAACCCCACGCTGTTTACCCAAGTTGACTCTCAAACGTTTCATTTCCAGCAGTCTACTCTGTGTAATGAAATGTGGTGGGATTTGACCGTTTGCCTAAATGGAAAGAAAGAAAACTAAAAGTCAGCAGGAATTTGTTCCTCGTTTCGTTTCCTATGGCAACAAAGCGCCTTGAATTGAATTGAACTGATAAGGAGGAGGAATGCCTCACATAGGGTGAGCAACAGCGGCAAACATGACATGAGCACACAGTCAAGTGAACGTGCTGCGGGTCAACCATATCTTCTCCAATGATCAGGCTCTTTAAAACAGGACCATCTTATCCCCCTACCACAGCCATATGATTTGCCACTCCATAAAGACAAATACTCCGTAGAGATAGTCACAGAGGCCCTCCTCTCCTCTCTATTTGAGTGCAATATAGCAGAGCTGCAGGTGACCTCTAAAGTGGCAAGCATCAGCAGTATAGTATACAGCAGTGGAGGCTGCTGAGGGGACGACGGCTCATAATAATGGCCGGAACGGAGCAAACGGAATGGCATCAAACACATGGAAACCATGCGTTTAATGTATTTGATACCATTCCACTGATTCCGCTCCAGCCATTACCACGAGTCCATCCCTCCCCAATTAAGGTGCCACCAACCTCTTGTAGTACACAGTGCCTAGTTAAAGTTGTCACATCCCGTGCACAGTATTCACATTTTTGCTACCTTAAAAGGACATCTAATTCAAATAGATCTACTATTCCAAAATGAATTACGAAAAAAGACAAAATTAAGATTGTCTACTGTATGTCTTCACACCCAAGAGTTAATACTTGGTGGAAGCACATTTGGCAGACATTACAGCTGTGAATCGTTTCATATAAGATTCTACCCACATTGCACAACTCTCAGGGCAACATATATCCATTGTTTTTGTCAAAATTGCTCAAGCTCAGTACATTTGGTTGGGAATCACTGATGGACAGCAATATTCCAACCTTGTCTCTGATTTTAAACCCCTCTGTATTTTCAAGTATTGTGGTGGCAGCATCATGTTATGGGTATGCTTGTCATATATACTGTGTATATATGCAGTCTATCCCCCTCCTAGCCGCCCACTACACCCACTGTTTTGCACATAATGATTTGTACTAAACCCCAGAGAGAATCTGCACCTCAGGGTCTCCACTTATTTATAGACGCCTCTCTCACCTGGACCCCTCTGTCTATCACTCTCTCTCTGTATTCTCTCTTTTTCTCTCCATCCCTCCATCTCTCTCTCTCTCGCTCTCTCCCTCTCTCTCTCTTTTTCTCTCCTCCATGCGTGAGGCCTGTGGTCTGGCCGTGGGAGCCTCCCCCACACTTCTCCTCCTGCCAACACTCCTGTGTGTGACTGATCTGGGGCCACAACCAGGTCTCAGAGCATTTCATATGACTCTGTACGTAAATCCGATCCACTCCATTTAGTATGACATGTTACATTTTGTATGGTATGTATTCATTTTAATTGTATTAATGTCCATCACCCATTTCGCATGACATGTTATGAATTACAATTCATATTGTATGTTACGAATTTGAAAAACTTACAATATGTTATGAATTTGCAAACGTACTATATGTTCCTAATTTGAAAAACGTACAATATGTTGCAAATTTGCAAGACGTACAATATGTTACGAATTTGCTAACTGTACTATATGTGATGAATTTGCGAAACGTACAATATGTTACGAATTTGCTAACTGTACTATATGTTTTACGAATTTGCTAAATGTATGACATGTTACGAATTCTAGCTAGGTGGCTAACGTTAGCTAGCTGGCTAAGCTTAACTAGGCTAGGAGTTAGGGTAAAGGTTACGGTTAAGTTTAGGAGTTAGGTTAAAGGGTTAAGGTTAGGGTTAGCTAAAATGGTTATGGTTATGGTTAGGGGAATGGTTAGCTAACATGCTAAGTAGTTGCAAAGTAGCTAAAAAGTTATAAGTAGTTGAAAAGTTGCTAAAATGATGACGTTGCCCATAATTCGAGCTCACAACCTTTGGGTTACTAGTCTTTCGCATTATACGTTCACCCATCCACCCTACTTTCGTTTTTGCCTTAAAACCTCTTACATCTAGATGTTCCGCTAGCGGAACGCCTCGCCAATATCCAATGATAGGGCGTGGCACGAATTACAAACTACTCAAAAATCCCAAAACTTAAATTTTTCAAACATATTACTATTTTACACCATTTTAAAGACAAGACTCTCCTTTATCTAACCACATTGTCCGATTTCAAAAAGGCTTTACAACGTAAGCAAAACATTAGATTATGTCAGGAGAGTACCCAGCCAGAAATAATCAGACACCCATTTTTCAAGCTAGCATATAATGTCACAAAATCCAAAACCACAGCTAAATGCAGCACTAACCTCTGATGATCTTCATCAGATGACACTCCTAGGACATTATGTTAAACAATACATGCATGTTTTGTTCAATCAAGTTCATATTTATATCAAAAACCAGCTTTTTACATTAGCATGTGACGTTCAGAACTAGCATACCCACCGAAAACCTCCGGTAAATTTACTAAATTACTCACGATAAACGTTCACAAAAAACATAACAATTATTTTAAGAATTATAGATACAGAACTCCTTTATGCAATCGCGGTGTCCGATTTTAAAATAGCTTTTCGGTGAAAGCACATTTTGCAATATTCTGAGTAGATAGCCCGGCCATCACAGGCTAGCTATTTTGACACCCACCAAGTTTGGCACTCACCAAACCCAGATTTACTATAAGAAAAATTGGATTACCTTTGCTGTTCTTTGTCAGAATGCACTCCCAGGTCTTATACTTTACACCCAATGTTGTTTTGGTTCCAAATAATCCATAGTTATATCCAAATAGCGGCGTTTTGTTCTTGCGTTCAAGACACTATCCGAAGGGTGACGCGCCGGCGCGTATCGTGACAAAAAAATTCAAAATATTCCATTACCGTACTTCGAGCATGTCAAAGGCTGTTTAAAATAATTTTTTATGCGATTTTTCTCGTAAAATAGCGATAATATTCCGACCGGGAGACGTTGTTTTCGTTCAAAGACTGAAAGAAGAAAATGGTGTCTTCACGTGCACGCCCGTGTCATTGTTCTCAGATCGACCACTATCCAATGCCCCTACTGTTTTTCGCCCAGGGACTGCAGAGTCATCATTCCCCGTTCTGGCGCCTTCTGAGAGCCTATGGGAGCCTTAGAAAATGTCACGTTACAGCAGAGATCCTCTGTTTTCGATAAAGAGGCTATAGAAGGCCAAGAAATGGTCAGAGAGGGCACTTCCTGTATAGAATCTTCTCAGGTTTTGGCCTGCCATATGAGTTCTGTTATACTCACAGACACCATTCAAACAGTTTTAGAAACTTTAGGGTGTTTTCTATCCAAATCAAACAATTATATGCATATTCTAGTTTCTGGGCAGGAGTAATAACCAGATTAAATCAGGTACGTTTTTTATCCGGCCGTGAAAATACTGCCCCCTATCCTAAACAGGTTAAGTAACCGACTGTCTTGAGTAACCATACCAAATGTAACATATCATACTAATTTTAGTGTCACAGATTTACTTTTATTATGTTATGTTTAGTTTATGAGACCAGGCTGGTGGCCAAGGAGCCCGGCAGACACAGCACATAGCACCACACAGAGCCCCAGCACACAGTCCATCTTCATTCTGGCCAATTTCCTCAAACCCCACAGTGAGGGTCACTAATGCCATTTGTGGCAGAATCCCCCTTCCTCTCCCTCCTCATGTTGTTCCATCCTTCTATTTCATCCCTTCATCTCGATCACACTGTCAAGTGAGGATCTCACCCACAAATCGCTTACAAAGATGTCCCCCCAAGGCAAGCCATGCAAACGCGCACTCTAAAGGCACACAGTCACACACATATGCACACACGCACGCGCGCACACACACACAGACACACATTCAAACCAGGAAAGAGAAAGGCCACACAAGACAAACACACACTATTGACTGGTGACAATAGCAATAATCACCTACACTAATCCATTTAGTGCCTTTGTTGTTTGGCTCTATTGTGGAAGAGGATTGAGCTGAATCAAGCTGAGGTTTCAAACGTGCTCAATTCTTCCCGGAGCAGAAAGAATGTGTTGGTGTCAGAAACTGAAACCTTGTTAAACAAAGATAATCTAGAGAGGGATTGATCAGAGGAACTGTATATCACTACAAAAGGAGAGGTAGATGGAGTGAGAGAGGGGTTGGGGTGGGCCAAACCACCACTGTGACCCTAGGGAGTCTGGGGGGGATTATTAAATCAAATTTACCCTTGAAATCAAATCATGTGCCTGTGTCACTGTGGATTCAGTCAAACAATCTAAACCCAAACGCACACAGTACACACTGTCCATAATCCCAAACTAGTTGAGTGTTGTGTAACTCAAGGGTACAGGGAAGAGAAGAAAAAAAAGATTTTGAACATTATGAAGTTCATTATTATGCACAGCGATGAATAAATACACAGCACAGATCCCAATCACGGGCTACCACTCTCACTGTAGTCAGCCAGGTCACTCGAGATCCAAGGAGAAGTGTGCCGTTCGTCCCGGTCCCCAGGACGTCGGGAGATGCCTTTAAAACCGGCCACTAGGTGAGCGTTGTTACCATCAAGTAGGCTTGCTAGGGCGTTGTGGATGGGGATGGTGGATAGGCGTACGTCGCGAGCTCTGGCTCTGAGGGTCCAGTGTTCAATCCCAGTGCTATGCACTCATTTGAAATGATGGGTTTTAACCCCATTCCAAACCTTACACTTACCTTAACCATTTGGATTTAATGCCTAAACTTAACCATCGAGTTGTTTCTATTTTAACCCAATTCCAAACCTTAACCCTTAACCATTCGGAATGAATGCTTCAACTTAACCACCGAAACGTGATGTTGATCTCCCCCATCGATGAACGTCAAATACTGAAGTGAAACTATGTCAACCTGTTAGATCTTGCTGGGGTTTCATAGCACGACCCTCTCTCCATTTCTGCTTTAACGATTGGCTCTCGCCACCTCGCTGCCCTCGTGCACTCAGTGCACGTTATGGAAGCATAGTCAATAGAGTACCACCGGCTTTGAATCCATCAACAAATAACTATGCAAATAGAAATCAATAGCAAAGCTACAGGAAATCACTGGTTCACCAGTTAAAGCATAGTGCGGCACAGGAGCACAGCTTAAAATATTGTGTTAACTGCATTCAAATGGTGACAAGTCCCATGTGTTTCTAGAGTGGAAAAGGAACACATTTGCACAACTTCAGTTAACTTTTTTGGGATGGGGGCAGCATTCGGAATTTTGGATGAAAAGCGTGCCCAAAGTAAACTGCCTGCTACTCAGGCCCAGAAGCTAGGATATGCAATATGCATAATTGGTAGATTTGGATAGAAAACACTCTGAAGTTTCTAAAACTGTTAGAATAATGTCTGAGTATGACAGAACTGATTTGGCAGGCGAAACCCCGAGCACAATCCAATCCAATCCAATTTGAGCTCATTGTGTTTTCCACTAGGTTTCATTGGGAATCCTGATTTATAAGGGCCCTGGTTGCAGTTCTTATGGCTTCCACTAGATGTCAACAGTCTTTAGAAATTGGTTGATGTTTCTCTTTTGAGGAATGACGAAGTACGGCTGTAAATTGTTCGTGTCACTGTGAAGGGCTGAAGTCTTTTATTGCGCGTACACAGGAGCACGCGCCGTGGTATTTTTCTTTGGTATTGAAAACAGATTATCCCGTCTTAAATTTTTATCGATTACTTACGTTTTAGGATAGGATTAGGAACGTTGTTTGAAATGTTTCGACCAAGTTTACAGGTAATTTATTAGATACTTTGTAGGCATGTTGGGCGAGTTGAAACCGATGTATTTCTGAATCAAACACGCCAAATAAATTGACATTTTTGGGACATAAAGAAGGACATTATCAAACAAAAGGACCATTTGTGATGTTTCTGGGACATTATGGAGTGCCAACAGAAGAAGATCTTCAAAGGTAAGGCATATATTATATGGCTATTTCTGACTTCCGTGTCGCAATTCCCTGGTTGAAAATTATTTGTTATGCATTTGTGTGCTGAGCTCTGTCCTCAGATAATCGCATAGTTTGCTTTCGCCGTAAAGCCTTTTTGAAATCGGACACCTTGGCTGGATTAACAACAAGTTAAGCTTTATTTTGATGTATTAATATTTATAGTAATTTAATTTGAATTTGGCGCTCTGCCATTTCACCAGATGTTGGCCAGGTGGGACGCTACCGTCCCACATATCCATAAGAAGTTAATTCTTCAGTAAGCAAAAATGTTTATTGTAATCAGTAATAGCATGGATATTAGATCTCCTCGAAGCTTTAAACTCTATTGACATCCTACATTATGACACAGAGACCATTAACATGATTCAGTAGGCTAGGCGCGATACTAGCTGTGGTTGATTTACAGGAGATGTGTTTCATCTTCTGTATGTAGACATGTAACTTGTCATTATAGTATGCAATAAACATACAAACAGCAGTATACATTTGAAAATGCCTGGAACCCTGTGGTTTCAGGGATGTTTGGATGAAACACATGCAAGCACACACACACACACACACACACACGCAAACAGACAATCAACTTGTTATAAGGATCGACGCTGGTAGATGAGAAGCAGGTACAGGGAGTGAACATTTAATTAACAACGGAATGGAACAGGACAGGGCAGCATCTGGACATGAACACATAATGATATTAATGCTGACACAGGGAACACACTGAGGAACAGACAGAAATAGGAAAGGCAATCAACAAGTGAAGGAGTCCAGGTGAGTCCAGTGAGCGCTGATGCGCGTAATGATGGTGAAAGGTGTGCGTAATGAAGGGCAGCCTGGCGCCCTCGAGCCGCAGAGAGAGAGATACCGGGAACAGGCGTGACAGTACCCCCCCTCTAGGGGTGCCACCCAGCATCCCACCTGGGCGAGCCTGACGGGCCGGCCGAGGCATGGGCGCTGGACAAGCTGGCTGAGGCGTAGAAGGCCAAAGAGCCAGCTAAGGCGTTGAAGCCCAACGAGCCAGCAGAGGTGTAGGAGCCTGGCGAGCAGGCTGAGGCGTGGGAGCCTGACGATCCGACTGAGGCGTGAAAGCCTGACGAACCCACTGAGGCGTGGGAGCACAAACCGGCTGAGGCGTGGGAGCCTGATGGGCCGGCTGAAGCATGACGTGGGATGAGTGCCTGATTTCCCGGCTGAGGCGTAGGAGCCAGAGAAGCCGACTGAGGCATGATGTGGGATGGGAGCCTGCCGACCCAACCGGGGCAAGGAAACCTCTCGAGCCAGCTAAGGCGTGAAAGTCCTACGAGCCAGTTGAGGCACCTCCGGTTCCATCGGCGGCGGCACCCGGACCCAACGTCACCAACAAAACAAAAAATCCTCCCTGAGGCTTCGTATGGTAGTGTCAGCATTCTGTAAGGATCGATGCTGGTAGACAAGAAGCAGGTACAGGGAGTGAACATTTAATTAACAACAGACATGGAACAGAACAGGACAGCGTCTGGACATGAACTCATAACGACATTGATGCTGACACAGGGAACACACTGAGGAGCAGACAGAAATAGGGAAGGCAATCAACAAAGTGAAGGAGTCCAGGTGAGTCCAATGAGCGCTGATGCGCGTAATGATGGTGACAGGTGTGCGTAATGAAGGGCAGCCTGGCGCCCTCGAGCGCCAGAGAGGGAAAGCGAGAGCAGGCGTGAC
The DNA here is from genome assembly GCF_901001165.1 of Salmo trutta. Lineage (NCBI taxonomy): Eukaryota > Metazoa > Chordata > Actinopteri > Salmoniformes > Salmonidae > Salmo > Salmo trutta. Next base: position 33,489,640 of record NC_042964.1, read on the forward strand.
ACTTGTTGCCCTAGCAACAGAATGAAAAACGGCCACCAATGCCTTGATTGCTGAGTGCTGCAATACCAAGACCAATGAGAGAGCTGTTATGACAGAGAGACTGCAATGACACATTTTCTACTTAGGTCTGGCCACATCCATAAACCTGAACTGCCATCTTCTTTTTTAATGGAACTGGAAAAAAGGATAAATGCGGCCATTAAATGTTCCCTGTTCTAGAAATAATGGTAATGGTCATTTTTGTTAAAGTGAATGGGAAATGGTGGTTATTTGCTTCAGTGAAAAATTATTTTGACTGAGGATTGAAAGGAACATTTAGGTCGAACTCTTAGAAGTTTTAGTTAATGTGAAACATGATGCACTTTTACACCGAGCATCTGGTGCTGAGGCGATGTCACCTACTGCCGCTATGTCTCCATCATCCGTTTCTCACCGTCGATTACGCACAAACAGCGAGGTGTTACTGTACCTGTGACATTCCATATTTCACACCGCTGAACGCATTCCCACTTCCAGTATCACCCTTCGGTGGGAACAAAATTAGAGCTCAGGAGGATAGAATACTGTTATGTGCTGTAATCTTCATTTAGATGGTTCTTCACGACCTGCGTGCAGTCTATGTACTCGTCAATGGTTCAATGGTTTCTATTCAATCCATAGGATTAAAAAAACACTATAATATCACATGAAATATGTGTATCTCAATGGGACTGTCATTCGAAAGGTTCTTAAACACCTAGAAGTAAGTCAGCAACAGACAGGGTTGGGAACGTTTTAAAGACAGGAATGTTATGTAAGATACCAGGAGCCTGTGAAGCCAAAGATTGAAAGGGGGGTCTGATATGATGAGTCCCAGTATGTGTGAGACAGAGGAGACAGAGGTCTCAGTGATGGGACACCAGGAGAGACCTGGTCCTCCCTTCAGCATTAATCATAGTTAAGCCTGGGCAGGTGCTCTGGCTTGGGGGCTCTGGGTCTGGGAACGCTCTTAGCACCATGAGTGAGATAGAGAGAGAGAGAGAGGGAGAGAGAGAGAGAGAAGGGAAGGGAAGGGGAAGAGAAACGTAGAGGAAAGAGGGGGCAGGGAAAGTGTGTGTGTGTGTGTGTGTGTGTGTGTGTGTGTGTGTGTGTGTGTGTGTGTGTGTGTGTGTGTGTGTGTGTGTGTGTGTGTGTGTGTGTGTGTGTGTGTGTTTGAGCGAGAGAGAGAGAGAGAGAGAGATTGAAAGTGTTCTAGAGAGAGAAAAAAAGAAAGAAAGGGAGCCAGATCAAGAGTGTATATACCTGTACGTCGAGAGAGAGAAATAAGGAGTTTGAGGTGTGTGTGTGTGGTGTGGGCCTGCTGGGCTGGCCCCTGTGCGGCAAGTCAGATTTAATGGCTTTAATGAACAGACCCACCACTGACATGTCCCTGCACTCGAGGAGAGATATATAATAATGTCTGCATAATACCTGTCCCCCATCAGTTCACTCAATGTAGTCCCGTACAGTCCACCCTCTCCCCTCCTTCCTCCCTCACTTCCGTGGAGAAAGAGAGGAGGAACGAGAGCACGAAGCGAGCTGACCATCTCCCAGGGGAGCTCGCTGTGGAATAGAGCCATTATGGTGAAATGAGTTTCAGATCTCAAGGCCAAACGGGGCCATGCTTAAGTAAAGAATCTCCACTTTTCACTTTCAAAAGCCAGGTGCCTACATTAGCATGGAAAACATACATTAAGTGGTGGGTGTGTGTGTGCGTGGTGGTGAGTGTGCGTACAAAAGTATAAGTGTTTGTCTGTGTGTGCGTGCGTGTGTGTGTGTAAGCTTGTCAACAAAAAAAGTGACTGGTAGCAGGAAAATATAAATACTTTTGGTAATATACTAATGGAAATGTATATACATGTAAACAGGAGTAATAATGACCAGTAGCAGGATAAATAGATAGATACTAATGGTAATGGCAATCAATAATCAATGAACAGCAGCATGGGGGGAGTCCCTGTGTGGCTCAGTTGGTAGAACATGGTGTTTGCAATGCCAGGGTTGTGGGTTTGATTCCCACGGGGGACCAGTACGGGGAAAAACATAATGTCAAATGTAAATAATCACACACATACACACAGTGTTCAAGCATCCACTCTGCTGCAGATGATCAGGCCCAAAATAGGAGCCCAGGTGTTTTTGGAGAACAGCTATGCGACTAAATTACCATAGGTTATATATACAGCTGCCACAATTATACACGGGACAAACATAGCGGTTGGATAGAAGCATTTGGAATAATAAAATGCTCCCATGAGAATAATGGCAGAGCAACGATTTCACTCCTTCCTGATCACAACCATGACCTATTGTCGTACAGCGGTGAAGGTTTTGTTGTGTTTTAAATGAGGAGATGAGGTGTATAATTTACAGTTGTATTTCTCAAGATCTCATTAAAAACAGTGCAAACTTACAGTAAAGCTCCACAACAGCAAAGCTCTCGCCGTTACTCACGCCGACAAAACAGAGCAAATCACCACCAATTTAAACTGGAGGAGCATGCATTTATTCAAAACATGGGTCCTCGTAAAATAATAATCCATTGTCGGGACTAATGCATCGTCTTGGGACTAGATGGCCAATTCATTTCTACATAATACAGTTTAGTAATTTAGCAGCATATACTCCATTGCTATTTCTGTATCTATAGTCCAGTCGTGTATAAGGTCATCTATAGAATCAGATGTGGTCAAACTCTGCCGCATATCTCTTCTCAGTCTTATTGTTCATAAATACATGCACCTAGTTCATTACTCTATGTCGATCCTTTGACCACAAGTAGCCACTGGAAGGACATTGGAGGCTGACTTTCGAGATTGTTTCCAAAGGGTGGAGGTAATAGACGTGCTCTTTATTCTCTTTCAGTGGGGGATGATCTAAACCCAGGACAGCATCGCTCATCAAAACAGAGAAATGAGCCTATTTATATCCTACAGCCTTCCTCCCTTTTCTGTGACCCATGGGGTTCAGCTGTTTCTCCTTGAACAAGGAGGATGATGGACTTAAGTAGAATTACATCAAATTCCATAGGAGCCATCCTGACTCTGGGTTACTTAGACTCTCCTGACTTAGGCTCCAAACGTTCCCTCTCGATTCTCTCTCTTTTCCCTCCCTCTTCTCTAACAGCAGCAGGGGAGCAAGGAACAGGAATCTGTGAGGATGAAAGGAGAGAGAAATGGGAAGTGCCCAACCCACTTACACAACCCAGTCAGAATTCTTTAGAAGGTAAAGCACATCCCATCCAACACAGTCAAACCACACCATTAAGTGAGCATAAGCCTCTACGCTGTTCACTGAATGATGCACAGTGTGTGCACGACCCAGCAACTGACTACAAGCACTTCAAATGATATGAAATATGAAATAATACCTGTGTGCTTGGTACAGCCAACTGAGGCTACATCATAGCCTAGCAACACTCCATTGTTATATTCAAACGGCATTGCTTCAATAGCTGTATATTCCCTATACCCAATTGCGCCTTTATTTTCCCTCCTTTCCCTGCGGGTTTTTGTTCTTCTGGACTTGAATCATAGTGGAGATTTAGTACTCTATGGATGTGAAGAGGCATTGTTGTCCCTGGTGTGCTTTCTTTTGTAGAGCATCCAGAATGTAAGGGTCTTAAAGTGGCCAAGGATATCGGAGACTATCCATCATATAGGGAGAACATTCCTCTGAACCCACAAGGGTCATTGCCAATATGTGGTGTGTGTGTGTGTGTGTGTGTGTGTGTGTGTGTGTGTGTGTGTGTGTGTGTGTGTGCGTGTTGCTGCATGGATTAACCAAATGGGGTTCAACCACATGTTCTCATTTCTTAAAACATGGCCTGAAAACAAAACCTGAATGGGAATGAGAGTAAGAAACTGATTACATTTGCTTACTTAAACTCTTTTGGTAAAACGATTGCTCAAAATATACTGTTGTATATCTCGCGCTCTGTGACATAGAAATCTTGCACAGCACAAAATTGTCACTAGCTCCCGGATGAAATGTATGGTTTAAGTGCTATACCTTATACCAGAGGTACCTCTCTGTTGTGACACATGCTTATACCTGCCACTTGTTATTGCTAGCTCAGGCACAGCTCACCTCGAGCCTATATTTGTCCATACTGTGCGGTTCCACCAACACACACATTCATATGGAACCCATTATGCAGTGGCAGACAGCCGGCTACAGTAAACGCAAGGGGGAAGGTATTTAAAGTGACACAACGTAAAGCTTTATTTGAAATACAATGGGACGTGACTAGCTACAAATTGCCAGAGAATAGCGCTCCATGAAGACTCGGAACTCAACCAGAAATTGAAACACAATAGAAAGCAACGTGAATGTCGTTTGGTAGTGACTGAGAATGTTTGAAGGCTGGCCTAGACTGGAGAACGATGGGACACAGGCAGCTTGAGGGCTGGTGATCTGTCTTCTTCACCGCCGGTTTATAAATACCTGAAATCTGACTGGAGGTGAGCCTCCGGCCACTGCTGCCTAACCACCTACAGAGTGTGTAACCACAGACAGAGAGGGGAAACATAAGCGAGCATTCACACATGCACCGTACACACACACACAAACACACACACACACACACCAGTGGCGGTCAATGCCATTTAAGATGAGGAGGACGCTTTTCTTTCATGAGCATGGCCGTATTTCTATTACAGCATATTGGATGACTCTCATTACTATTCCATTCACCCAGTTCAATGTAACAGTGATCGGTTTAGGTTACTAAATGATACTCAAGTTTTCCCTATACCCATCATGAGGTTGAGCCAACCTAGCCTATGAAATTACAACTGTGTCACTGTCTGTCCATGTGTCTGTCCATGCTTTCAGTACTAGATTCATTCTCTGGTCCTTTGATTGGGTGGACAACATGTCAGTTCATGCTGCAGGTGCTCTGATAGGCTGTAGGACGTCCTCCGGAAGTTGTCATAATTATTGTGTAAGTCTATAGAAGGGGGTGAGAATCATGAGCCTCCTAGGTTTTGTATTGAAGTCAATGTACCCAGAGGAGGACGGAAGCTAGCTGTCCTCCGGCTACACCATGGTGTTACCCTACAGAGTACTGTTGAGGCTACTGTAGACCTTTGCAAAATAGAGTTTAAATCAATTATTTGGTGACGTGATTATATTTACTACAGTTTTATCTAAAAATTATAACTTTTTAAATGTTTTACAACTTACATATTTATGAAATTCACTGAGGAGGATGATCCTCCAATTCTTCCTCTGAGGAGCCTCCACTGACGCACACACGCATGCACACACACAGTTAATCTAAAACTTTGAGATACATTTTTCAGGGCAAACATTTCAAACACTGAAAATTGACTGATCAAGTCATTGAACACAAATGTCTGTCTTTGAGTCCTCTCCACGGAGATCACTGTAAAAGTCTCTCAGCCACATGAAATACTCAGAACAAACCCTCCAGTGGAAGTTCATTTTTGCAAACTGAATTTGTTCACTTTAGTCCAATGTTTGAGCCAGTTATTTTAGATTAAGATAACTTTAAAAAAAATATTATTTGGAGGTGAATTAAGAGAATGAATGACATTCAAGTGAATATGTTTCAAATATCAAGCTTTTGGTCTTTTGCAATGTTCCCATCTGAGAATACCAGGTACAAATGCTTAGTAAATCACGCCATTAGTCATTATGAATCCACATTGGGAATTCTATAATTTATGAGGCTAATTCTCTGCCTCACCTTACTTGTTCTTGCCACAAGAGAAGGACATAATTTACCTGTTTAAGCTAGGCACTAGTATTACCACACCAGACAAGATCTGACGGGAGAAACTGAAAGCAGGTAGAAAATTGTCATTTTTCTCTTAGCTAGCAACAGTATACTGTACAGTGGGTGCCAGTTAGCCGAAAGAGAAGTCAACCTTGTATCCACAGTATGAGTACCTATCATTTTCCAGAAAAACACTAATAGAATGAAAAGCAGAAACAACACACAAACTCGCTAGTTCAGTACAAAATGCAGACAACAGACAAGCTTCTAATGAGTGTTCAGCTAGCTATCCGGCTAATATATTAGCGCCCGCTAGCTGAGAGCGAAACTAATAGTTAGTTAGGCCTAACTTGCTCAAAGTAGCAAAATTGACATTTCTCAACCAAACATGATAAATGCCAATGCTATTGGACGGACTAAACAGCTGTAAGCATTTTACCACACTTCTCAGTCAAACATGATATCAAATGCCAAAGATAGTGGTTGGAGAAAAGGACATAGCTTCAGAAGGTGTCTAATCTTAGCAAAGCCCTTCTCTTTATTAAGGGATTACAGTGTTGACTGTGCACGCATGCATCTTAATGTGTGACCTCTTCATATCAAACCACCAGGGTCCTCTGGCCAACCATCACACGCACAAGCATGTGCACACACACGCGCACACATGCGCACGCGCACACAGGCTAAATCAACATATCTGTGGCTGGAGGGACAGCGTTGCTGTGTGCCACTGAGGATAGGATATGGGGCTCAACACGGTGCACCTCTGCATGGAGATAAGCATAATCACTTCAGACAAGTGGCGGGGTGGCCGCTGAACAAACTCTGGCAGAGGACAAATACTGACCAGTGGAGTTTTACAGAAGTGGGATAAGTCGAGTGTTATGTCAATAGCTCTGTTGGCTACTTCAAACACAAATAGCTGTAAGAAGTTTGAGCTGTGTGTAGTTGTTAGGATGCCACTGATGTGTGGGTCGCTAAAGCTGAGTATAGTTTTTGGAATACAACGCTGATGTCTATGCACAGCTGTCCAAGGTCCTGATGCAATCGATCCTACCTTTGTGGTATACTGTATAACATATGTGCCTTGTTCTGATACATTTGTGAGGACTGACTTCTGTATTCAAAGATAGCACTGTTATGTGTTAATGTATGATCAAATCTATTGAATCTGGCCCCTTTTCTATCCTGAAAACCACAGTACTGGATAAGGCATCCACATCAGCGTATTCTGGAAACAACTACATTAAGACATAGATTTGACTTTTTTTATCTGAAGGTTTCTGAATATTTACTTTCAGCGTGGCCTCAATGTGTCAAATGTGTAGCTAACCTGGCTGCTATGTCTGCGTTATACCGAGCAGTGAGGATAAATTCTATCTTACAGTAGTTCCCTTCTCACAGTATTTGCTTTGACAGACATGTCAAATTGCTGTTTGATGTTTCATTCCTTAGATTTGTATTCCTAGAATTAAATGCTACACCGGCCTATCCTCCTCTACTGTGTTAAAACCACCCCTAGGCATGTTTGGCATGTTGACAGACATGGCATATCACTGATAACACTGGTGTAAACTACAAATATTACCCAAAGATCACTGAACTAACTTCCTTGTATACCACAGATATACAGTGATGTCTGAAATTATTGACACCCTTTATAAAGATGGGCGTATAATGACTGTATAAAATAAATAATTCAAATACTGAGCTATGTTGACTGCTCAAAAACACGGGGAATAAGGCTCATACTCACAAGACATGCTAACCTCACCATTACCAATAACAGGTGAGGTTATCATGTCTTGGACGTATGATCTTCGACCCTCTGTAACTTTATGACTCATCATTATTCACAATTCATTCAGGATTATCCATAATCATGTTAGCATACACATTATTGTATATGTGTTTAGAAACATATTCTATTCTTATTTACAAAAAAAGTTACTCCAAAATTATTACAACAAAAGTTACTCCAAAATGAAAATATACATTATTTATAATTCAATTCTATTGGCCACAAACTAATCTGAAACGTAACCAAAATGGACTGCAAATGCACGAGTGTGAAGTAGTCACTGCGTGCTAGGAATGTGAGACCAAATACTACACTTTTGACTACTTTATTCAAAACAATCATTAAACAAAATCTCTTTCTCTGAGCAACTGTATTACTATAAATGTTTATAATTTACCCATTATTTTGAGCATACAATAAAGCTCGGTACTTGAATTATTTATTTTTATACAGTTGTTCATTTCAAACCCCACTGCATATCTCCGCACAGGAAATCAATCAAAAGACACCACCTTCACCTTTTGTTTCAGGGTGAGAGAGCTGATCTGTAATGTGTTAGCAGTGGACGTTCATTCAGGAACTAATTATTTCATCAACAACAACCACTGGGCTGATTGATGTGCATCTCATGGAGACGCGGGTGGGCACATCCAATCCCCTCAAGAATCAGAGGGATGCAAGTTAAAATCCCACTTAAAGTGAGGACACTTGCTTAATTTCACACATTAATGCTGGTCTTGTCTCAGCTCAGCCCATTGACTGACTCATAACCCCACAGTGTTTAAAAGAGGAGGCGGTTGGATTGTGAATGCAAGAAGAGAAGAAGGGCAAACCTCTCATGGGGCGATTTAATTAGTACAATCATGGAGATAGAGATTTACTGGAAATTAGTTCCGGAGCTCCGTACCCACCATGTATGAGAAGTAGCAGCACTGTAGGATCTAAAGAACTGAAGGACCCACTTCCACCCCGCCATGATCCCCTTTAATAAGCATGGTTTGTTCTGCCCAAGGCGGGGCGGGGACCCGGGATTCACGATTCGCCCCTCTCTCTAAGGCGGAAGAACAAAACAACCTCAGGTTCTCCCTTCCTGTCGTTCCGTTGGTATTTTCAGAAGCTGCTAGCTGGGCCCTTTGCCCCTCGTCCTTTCTATTATGAATAAAATACACAGCAACATGAGCAATAAAGCCTGGCCGACAACATATTAATAGCGCATTTACATTCAGCTACGACTTGGCCCTCCCCTATTGTGCTTTTGGCAATTAACGCTCTAAATTAAAACTTTTGAAGAATGACCGCAATTCGCCGCAAAACGACCAGGGAAGAAAATGACGCACAGTAACACCTAGCAATCAATATTTATGATGTGCCCTTTGGAAGCCGGCAGGTTTCCTGAATGTGAGAAAGTTATTGGGTGTAATGTTTCACACTGAGTGGTAACTTGTGGAGCACTAGAGGTGTGTTATGGGAATTCTAAAAGGTCAAGGTTCAAACCCATAACTTCTCTTCCTCTGTCTAAGTAAAGTATTTAGGACAGAAACAGCAACGTAAACGCTCACTAGCCTGGATAGACTGGTAACCATAGAGCAATGTACTATGGAAATATATACATTTCAAGTGAAGTGTATTGCACTGTACATTAATCAAATCAAATCGTATTGGTCACATATACGTGATTAGCAGATGTTATTGCGGATGTAGCGAAACGCTTGTGCTTCTAGCTCCGACAGTGCAGTAATATCTAACAAATAATATCTAACATATTACACAACATATACCCAATACACACAAATCGAAGTAGGAATGAATTAAGACTACACAAACTCAGCAAAAAAAGAAACGTCCCTTTTTCAGGACCCTGTCTTTCAAAGATATGATTCGTAAAAATCCAAATAACTTCACAGATCTTCATTGTAAAGGGTTTAAACCCTGTTTCCCATGCTTGTTCAATGAACCATAAACAATTAATGAATGTGCACCTGTGTAATGGTCGTTAAGACACTAACAGCTTACAGAAAGGAGGCAATTAAGGTCACAGTTACGAAAACGTAGGACACTAAAGAGGCCTTTCTACTGACTCTGAAAAACACCAAAAGAAAGATGCCCAGGGTCCCTGCTCATCTGCGTGAATGTGCCTTAGGCATGCTGCAAGGAGGCATGAGGACTGCAGATGTGGCCAGGGCAAAAAATTGCAATGTCCAACAACTGCCCGAGTTACACCAGGAACGCACAATCCCTCCATCATTGCTCAGACAGTCCACAATAGGCTGAGAGAGGCTGGACTGAGGGCTTGTAGGCCTGTTGTAAGGCAGGTTCTCACCAGACATCACCGGCAACAACGTCGCCTATGGGCACAAACCAACCATTGCTGGACCAGACAGGACTGGCAAAAAGTGCTCTTCACTGACGAGTCACGGTTTTGTCTCACCAGGGGTGATGGTTGGATACACATTTATCATCGAAGGAATGAGCGTTACACCGAGGCCTGTACTCTGGAGCGGGATCGATTTGGAAGTGGATGGTCCGTCATGGTCTGGGGCGGTGTGTCACAGCATCATCGGACTGAGCTTGTTGTCATTGCAGGCAATCTCAACGCTGTGCGTTACAGGGAAGACATCCTTCACCCTCATGTGGTACCCTTCCTGCAGGCTCTTCCTGACATGACCCTCCAGCATGCCATACTACTCGTTCTGTGTGTGATTTCCTGCAAGAGGGGGGAATATATCTTTAGACTATTGTCTGTACATATTGGTACTAGCATTGGTGCTTCTGTCAGTAATAGTATGCAAGCCCGGATTTCAATCCCGTTGAGCACATCTGGGACCTGTGGGATCGGAGGGTGAGGGCTAGGGCCATTCCCCCAGAAATGTACTGGAAATTGCAGGTGCCTTGGTGGAAGATTGGGGTAACGTCTCACAGCAAAAACTGGCAAATCTGGTGCAGTCCATGAGGAGGAGATGCACTGCAGTACTTAATGCAGCTGGTGGCCACACCAGATACTGCTGTTACTTTTGACCCCCCCCCAAAGGGGGGGGGGGTCAACATTTTGACCCCCCCCCCTTTGTTCAGGGACACATTATTCAATATCTGTTAATCACATGTCTGCGGAACTTGTTCAGTTTATGTCTCAGTTGTTGAATCTTGTTATGTTCATACAAATATTTACACATGTTAAGTTTGCTGAAATAAATGCAGCTGACAGTGAGAGGACGTTTCTTTCTTTTCTGAGTTTACATATGGACAAGTGATGTCAGAGCGGAACGGACTAAGATACAGTAGAATAGTATAGAAAAAAAGTGTATACAGTGGGGGAAAAAAGTATTTGATCCCCTGCTGATTTTGTACGTTTGCCCACTGACAAAGAAAGGATCAGTCTATAATTTTAATGGTAGGTTTATTTGAACAGTGAGAGACAGAATAACAACAAAAATATCCAGAAAAACGCATGTGGAAAATGTTATGAATTGATTTGCATTTTAATGAGGGAAATAAGTATTTGACCCCCTCTCAATCAGAAAGATTTCTGGCTCCCATGTGTCTTTTATACAGGTAACGAGCTGAGATTAGGAGCACACTCTTAAAGGGAGTGCTCCTAACCTCAGCTTGTTACCTGTAAAAAAGACACCTGTCCACAGAAGCAATCAATCAATCAGATTCCAAACGCTCCACCATGGCCAAGACCAAAGAGCTCTCCAAGGATGTCAGGGACAAGATTGTAGACCTACACAAGGCTGGAATGGGCTACAAGACCCATGGGCTACAAGAAGGTGACAACATTTGGTGTGATTATTCGCAAATGGAAGAAACACAAAAGAACTGTCAATATCCCTCGGCCTGGGGCTCCATGCAAGATCTCACCTCGTGGAGTTGCAATGATCATGTTAACGGTGAGGAATCAGCCCAGAACTACACGGGAGGATCTTGTCAATGATCTCAAGGCAGCTGGGACCATAGTCACCAAGAAAACAATTGGTAACACACTACGCTGTGAAGGACTGAAATACTGCAGCGCCCGCAAGGTCCCCCTGCTCAAGAATACATATACATGCCCATCTGAAGTTTGCCAATGAACATCTGAATGATTCAGAGGACAACTGGGTGAAAGTGTTGTGGTCAGATGAGACCAAAATGGAGCTCTTTGACATCAACTCAACTCGCCGTGTTTGGAGGAGGAGGAATGCTGCCTATGACCCCAAGAACACCATCTCCACCGTCAAACATGGAGGTGGAAACATTATGCTTTGGGGGTGTTTTTCTGCTAAGGGGACAGGACAACTTCAATGCATCAAAGGGACGATGGACGGGGCCATGTACCATCAAATCTTGGGTGAGAACCTCCTTCCCTCAGCCAGGGCATTGAAAATGGGTCGTGGATGGATATTCCAGCATGACAATGACCCAAAACACACAGCCAAGGCAACAAAGGAGCGGCTCAAGAAGAAGCACATTCAGGTCCTGGAGTGGCCATGCCAGTCTCCAGACCTTAATCCCATAGAAAATCTGTGGAGTGAGCTGAAGGTTCGAGTTGCCAAACGTCAGCATCAAAACCTTAATGACTTGGAGAAGATCTGCAAAGAGGAGTGGGACAAAATCCCTCCTGAGATGTGTGCAAACCTGGTGGCCAACTACAAGAAACGTCTGACCTCTGTGATTGCCAACAAGGGTTTTGCCACCAAGTACTAAGTCATGTTTTGCAGAGGGGTCAAATACTTATTTCCCTCATTAAAATGCAAATCATTTTATAACATTTTTGACATGCGTTTTTCTGGATTTTTTTGTTGTTATTCTGTCTCTCACTGTTCAAATAAACCTACTATTAAAATTATAGACTGATCATTTCTTTGTAAGTGGGAAAATGTACAAAATCAGCAGGGGATAAAATACTTTTTTCCCCCACTGTACATATGAGATGAGTAATGCAAGATATGTAAACATTATTAAGTGACTAAGATACCGTAGGTTAGTATAGAATACAGTATATACATATGAGATGAGTAATGCCAGATATGTAAACATTATTAAAGTGACCAGTGATCCATTCCTTAAAATGGCCAGTGATTCCTAGTCTATGCCTATAGGCAGCAGCCTCTAATGTGCTCGTGATGGCTGTTTAATTAACAGTCTGATGGCTTTGAGATAGAAGCTGTTTTTCAGTCTCTTGGTCCCAGCTTTGATGCACTGACCTCGCCTTCTGGATGATAGCGGGGTGAACAGGCAGTGGCTTGGGTGGTTGATGTCCTTGATGATCTTTCTGGTCTTCCTGTGACATTGGGTGCTGTAGGTGTCCTGGAGGGCGGGTAGTTTGACCCCGGTAATGCGTTGGTCCAGAGCGCACCACCCTCTGGAGAGCCTTGCGGTTGCGGGCGGTGCAGTTTCCATTCCAGGTGGTGATACATTCTGACAGGATGTTTTCAATTGTGCATCTATAAAATAATGTGAGGGTTTTAGGTGACAAGCCAATTTTATTCAGCCTCCTGAGGTCGAAGAGGCTCTGTTGCGCCTTCTTCACCACACTGTCTGTGTGGGTGGTCCATTTCAGTTTGTCAGTGATGTGTATGCCAAGGAACTTGAAGCTTTCCACCTTCTCCACTGCGGTCTTGTCGATGTAGATAGGGGGGTTCACCCTCTGCTGTTTCCTGAAGTCCACGATCATCTCCTTTGTTTTGTTGACATTGAGTGAGAGGTTGTTTTCCAGGCACCACACTCCCAGAGCCCTCACCTCCTACCTGTAGGCTGTCTCATCATCGTTGGTAATCAAGCCTACTACTGTTGTGTCGTCTGCAAACTTAATGATTGAGTTGGAGGCGTGTATGGCCACGCAGTCATGGGTGAACAGGGAGTACAGGGGGGGGCTGAGCACACACCCTTGTGGGACACCAGTGTTGAAGATCAGCGGAGTGCAGGACCGTAAGTAAGTCCAGGACGCAGTGTGCAGAGTGATGGCAATTGCATCGTCTATTGGGGCGGTACGCAAATTGAAATGGGTCTAGGATGGCATGTAAGGTATAGGTGATATGATCCTTGACTAGTCTCTCAAAGCACTTAATGATGACAGAGGTGAGTGCTACAGGGCGACAGTCATTTAGTTCAGTTACCTTTGCCTTCTTGGGTACAGGAGCAATGGTGGCCATCTTGAAGCATGTGAGGACAGCAGACTGGGATAGGGAAAGATTGAATATGCCCATAAACACACCAGCCAGCTGGTCTGCGCATGCTCTGAGGACACGGCTAGGTATGCCATCACGACCGGCAGCCTTGCAAGTGTTAACATATTTAAATGTTTTACTCACGTCAGCCACGGAGAAGGAGAGCCCACAGTCCTTGGTAGCGGGCCACATCAGTGGCACTATGTTATCCTCAAAGCGTGCAAAGAATGTGTTTAGCCTGTCCGGAAGCAAGACATCGGTGTCTGCGACGTGGCTGGTTTTCCTTTTGTAGTCCGTGATTGTCTCTAGTCCCTGCCACATATGTCTCTTGTCTGAGCCTTTGAATTGCGACTCCACTTCATCTCTATACTAACGTTTAGCTTGTTTGATTGCCTTGCGGAGTGAATAACTACACTGTTTGTATTCTGCCATATTACCAGTCGCCTTGCCATTGTTAAATGCGGTGGTTCGCGCTTTCAGTTTCGTGTGAATGCTACCATCTATCCACGGTTTCTGGTTAGGGTAGGTTTTAATAGTCACAGTGGGTACTACATCTCCTATACACTTCCTTATGAACTCAGTCACCTATCCGTGTATGCGTCTAGATTATTTTCGCACGCTACCCAGAACATATCGCAGTCCACGTGATCAAAACAATCCTGAAACGTGGATTCCGATTGGTCAGACCAGCGTTTTGATAGTATGAGGCACAGCACTTCCTGTTTCTGCCTATAGGACGGGAGGAGCAAGATGGCATCGTGGTCAGATTTTTTCCCGAAAGGAATCCGGGGGAGGGCCTTGTAAGCATCCCGGAAGTTTGAATAGCAATGGTCGAGAGTATTAGTAGCGCGAGTAGGACAGTCAATATGTTGGTAGAATTTCGGCAGCCTAGTCCTCAGATTTGCGTTGTTAAAATCCCCAGCTACAATAAATGCAGCCTCAGGATATGCTGTTTCCAGTTTGCATGAAGTCCAGTGAAGTTCTTTGAGGGCCGTAGAGGTTTCGGCTTGAGGTGGAATGTAAATGGCCGTAGCGATGATGGAGGAGAATTCTCTTGGGAGATAATATGGTCGGCATTGAATTGTGAGGTACTCTAGGTCGCGTGAACAAATTGACTTGAGTTCCTGTTTGTTCCTAGAATTACACCACGTTAATCACGAAACAGCCCCCCCCCCTTCTGCTTCCCGAAGAGATAGATATTTATTCCTGTCTGCATGATGTACTGAGAGAATCCTGCTCGCTTTACTGACTGCGACAGAGGATCCCAAGAGAAACAGGTTTCCGTGAAACAAAGTATGTTACAGGCCCTGATATCTCCCTGGTTAGAAATCCTTGCTCTAAGCTCATCAACTTTATTATCCAGAGACTGAACATTAGCGAGTAATATACTCGGAAGCAGTGGGTGGTGTGCGCGCCTCCTAAGTCGAACCAGCAAGCCGCCTCGAGTGCCTCTCCTCTCCTGTTTTGGGTCGGTCTCTGGAATAAGTTAAATTGCTCTGGGGAGAGTGAACAAAGGATCTGCTCCAGGGAAGTCGTATTCCTGTTTGTAATACTGGTAGTTCTGGTGAGTTACCGCTGCTCTAATATCCAATAGTTCTTCCTGGCTATATGTAATGACACAAAACATTTCCTGAGCTAATAATGTAAAAAAAAATAGTACATAAAAAAACTAAATACTGCAACGTTTTCTAAGAGCTAGTCGCGATGCTGCCATCTTGTAACGCTTGTCGTTTGTAGAAGAAGGGGACCAAAGCGCAGCGTGGTGAGTGTTCATATTAATTATTTAATAATAAGAAACACTTCAAACAAAACAAGGAAATGAACGACAGCCAACAGTTCTGTCAGGTCACAAAATGTACAAAACAGAAAATAACTATCCACAAACCCCAAAGGAAAACAGGCTGCCTAAGTATGACTCCCAATCAGCGACAACGACGTACAGCTGTCCCTGATTGAGAGCCATACCAGGCCAAAACAAAGAAATACAAAGCATAGAAAAAAGGACATAAAATGCCCACCCAAATCACACCCTGACCAAACCTAAATAGAGACATAAAAAAGGCTCTCTCAGGTCAGGGCGTGACACATCTCTGTCGGCGCCATCGTCTTTAGCTATATAATAGCAAAAAATATTGTTATTTATTCAGCCATAGAAATGATGGAGAATCACCATGTGTATTGCAATCTATATGAGAGGGATGAGAGACCCAAAGGCTAATAGTATGTAGATAATACATGGAGAAGAACCCTCTCAGTATGTCTTGTATTGCAATGGTCAGTACGTGGTAGACTGTCGCAGCGTGGAATTCATTTTCTTGCTCAACAATAGGTCAACCTTGCATTTAACCATGTATTGAACTGGCACAGTGGGAACCTGTGCAAGTATCACTACCGTATACATGCACTCACAAGGTATTTATTAGCTAGTATCTACGGTGGAATTAAAAACATCTGTCAACTTTAGTTAATACCTAGCGTATCCCGTTAGGTGTATCCCGACTACAAGCCCATCATGTGATCTATAATCACTCAAGTCTAATGTCGATGCTTTCTTTCACCGATACGTGATTATGAAGGTGAGTAGTATACTGAATATTATGATTTGCACATACATATTTCAGCACCAAAAAGTCATCAATATTACATTTTCTGCTCCGGGCGCAAATTAATAGATTAAATGGCAGAGAGATTTAACAGAACATTAGTTATTCATAAACACATTTTGTCCACTCACATCATGAACACCCTACAATAGAATGCACACAATATTTAAGTCACTGTATGCCTCATAATTATTAATGTATGAGTGTGAATAAATATGAATTAAGATCTATAAAATATTTAGCATATGTGCTAGGCCCTACTCATTGTGCATAGCTGACGTAAGACTGTACAGTATAGTATTGAATAGGAAGTATGAACCAGGATCATCCTAGACGATGATTATAGTTCATCCTAGATGAACTATAACATCAAATCTCATCATCGTTCATCATCATTTTCTTAACATGAGTGTCCAGAATAAAATCACTACAATTAGGGGCCAAAGATTCCTTGTTGGACAACCCTCCAAAGACAGACACTACCAGGGAATCATTGTTCATTAGAGGCAACACCACCATGCACCACCACCACCAGGGAAAATGGCTCCCACCTGGGACCAATTTTCCCAATCTGCCCAGTCAGGAACCTGTTTATTACCAGTAGCTGAGGGAACAATACTCTAGATCCAGCCATGGCTCATTTGGAGCCTTCCCTCCTCACCCTCCTCTATCCTGCTGCCACACCATACAGCTCTGCTTGATCCCAGAATGCACTGCATGTCTGGAAAGCAGAGATTGGTGGCTCAGAAGCCTCCCAAAGCTGCCTAAAACCTTTTCTGTCATGTTTCTGAGGCCGAGAAAAAGCCAAACGCCTCAGTTTTAGTATCGCTTGGTGTGCCGTGGTAGCTCAGCAGTGTTGGTATTAAAAGGAGGAGGGAGGAAGCAGTGGAAAAACTAAGAGTTAGAGCATGTCCATTACACATCAGCTAATGAGTCTCAGACTGAGACAGGCTTCTTTTACACTCATTACATTTCTAAAGGAAATAATGGGATTCAAGGAATAACTTTTACTCGATGCTCAATGTTTTTTTAGTAGCTTAATTAGGATGTTCTAAAGCATTCGACAAACATCACCAAAATAAATACTAAATAAATAATAATAATATTGCCTTTTTTTTGCTGTCATTGCATACTAGAAATTACGCCTGTCATTCCATATCAGAATAATATATGTGGTATAATGTATGTGGTAAAAGCTATGGGAAACGGAAAAGAGCTAGGCTAAGTGAGAGGCTAATGTGACGTCACTGTATTAATTTATATGGTAAAAACATGCAGCAAACAATAGAGCAATGCGGAAAATTACATATCACTTCCCATTTCTGCCAGCATTTATTCTTCTCCGGTGGAATATAATCTACATGATATACGGTATATCCATCAGATTGGAAATGATGCTTGCGGGAAATCAGTTTTCAGGCAGTAAGCAGATGAGGGTGCTCACAGCAGCATGCAGAATAAATCACGTTTATAATGGCTTCCGCTAAAAGCATGACAAAAGCACACAAAAAAGAGCATTGAGCAAATCCCATATGGAGACCGATGGAAGAGACCAATGACAGTACGCTTTTCTGCTTTTCTCTATCAAACATGGGCCGGGGAAAACATGAGAAAATGAAGGGGATCCTGTAGATAAAATGTTACTCTGTAGACACATAGTTCCCTTGAACTATTTGCTTTAAAAAATGAATATCAATTATGTGTGGGAATTAGGCGCCTCCAGAAGTATACAAACATCATATTTGAAATTGAAATGCCAGATAAGACTCGTTCACACAGAAAATCCAGGGAAGAAACAAGCTTTTCATTTTTGAAGGAAATCCCTGGTGTTTATAGCTGTCAATACAGATTCAATTAATGTTGTTGATGTATTAATTATTGGCAAAGTCACCCATATTTAGATTTAATCCTCATGGCAAGTGGATGTGTTGAATATTTCATATTTAAATGGGTTTTCTGATACAACATGTTTCTCGACATGGGTATGCTGGCAACGTGCATACTGGGTCACGGACAGACAGATATCAATAAGAAATGGCGCCGACAGCGTTGTTGTAGGAGGATTTTTGTGTCAAATGTAACCGAAAAACATTTCTTCAAGCCTTTCAACTTGAATCTCAAATTCCATGCAGATGCAAGTGCATTTCAAATGAGCGAGTGAGGAAAGGGTGTACATAACAAAATGTGTACATGTGCCTACTTAAATCCACTTCTCAAGCAGCAAACAAGAGGGAGATAAATAGTAGCCACAGTACATATTGGCTGTTGTTGGTTTGGGTTGTTTTCACCTCTGCCAAATGAATGCAATTGTGTTGAATAGTGAGCCGGCGAGAAACACATACAAATCGGATAGATTAGTATTCGCCTGCAGTGCCCTGCACACTTTGTCAGGCAGAGCTCTCTAATGGAGGATAAATGTCCTGGTCCTCTGACCTGCACATCGCTGCCTAGTGCCTTGCCTACACATCACCCTGCAGGGAGACACTGCCATCTTTGGGCTATAATGGATGAGGTGAGGAGTATAGCTCATAGTTCACTGACACTTTACTATAGGTCACTTACATAAGCAATGTATTGATCAATTCTTCATAACAGGTATATTTAAGAGAGATTATAACATCCGCCATAGGCTGTCATTATCGTTATGAACAACATGTACTTCTAAATAAATATGCGGAGCAACATGCCAATTGTAATGCTGGATGCTGATAGACCTCTTGGCCCAACACAGTTTAGGAAATAGAAAAATGCCAAAATTCCAAAACCTAATCCTGCCACCCAGTCTATTAATCTTCTGCTGCCAGGGTTCAGCACACCAAAGAGAAACACAATTTACCGCATATTATAATTCTGAAAGCAGCGAGAGTTTGGGAACTGTCAGTTCATTAGTGTTTATCTATTTAAAAAGTACTAACCAGATGTGTGTGCTGGGTAGTGCTGGGTAGTGCTGGGTAGTGCTGGGTAGTGCTGGGTAGTGCTGGTTAGTGCTGGGTAGTGCTGGTTAGTGCTGGGTAGTGCTGGGTTGTGCTGGTTAGTGCTGGGTAGTGCTGGTTAGTGCTGGGTAGTGCTGGGTAGTGCTGGGTAGTGCTGGTTAGTGATGGTTAGTGCTGGGTAGTGCTGGTTAGTGCTGGGTAGTGCTGGTTAGTGATGGTTAGTGCTGGGTAGTGCTGGGTAGTGCTGGGTAGTGCTGGGTAGTGCTGGGTAGTGCTGGTTAGTGCTGGGTAGTGCTGGTTAGTGCTGGTTAGTGCTGGGTAGTGCTGGTTAGTGCTGGGTAGTGCTGGTTAGTGATGGGTAGTGCTGGTTAGTGCTGGTTAGTGCTGGGTAGTGCTGGGTAGTGCTGAGTAGTGCTGGGTAGGGGTTCTGCATGGGACTACAGAGTCCATTTCTTACAAAGCCGACACATTTGGCTCTGCACAGGGCTTCTAAACAAAGAGTGTAAGTGTGGAGACACTCTGCCAGAGTGAGACACTCTGCCAGAGTGAGACAGTCTGCCAGAGTGAGACAGTCTGCCACAGTGAAATAGAGTCTGCCACAGTGAAATAGAGTCTGCAACAGTGAAATAGAGTCTGCCACAGTTTGACAGTCTGTCACAGTTTGACAGTTATGCTAATGGTAACCTGGTGGGAGATCAAAGCCACACACTGCATTGTGTCACTGTGTCAAACAGCCAGGACTGACTGTCACTTCAACAAGATTCAATAGATTGCTCTAAATAATGAAGGATTTCAGGTTAACATTCGCAACCAGAGCCACCCCCACCCACACACACACACAACACACACACACACACACACACACACACACACACACACACACACACACACACACACACACACAAAGCCATATAATTTCTCAGAATACACTTACACTTTACCTTTCTCAGAGGGTTTTCCACTTCAGTTTGATACATGAGAGAGTGAGTTTCATAGCATGGCAGAGTAACAAAGCAGATCCTACTTGTGTTGAAAGCATTGTAGTGTAAGAGGAAAGACAGCGAGAACTTCTGTTCTCCGGGGCCTCTGATCTGAGCGGCACGACTAAACAAATTAAACTTGGAAGCCGTCTGCCTCGCATGCAGAAGAAGAAATCAGCATATTGACAGGGAATACAAATGTGGAGTAAGGTCTAGTACACACTATTCTCTTTTATGTCATGTGTAGAACACAGAGAGAAATATGATTCACTGTCTACTGTCTTCTTGGAGCTGTCTTACTTGATTCTGAGAAAGGTGAACATTGTTTATGGAAGCGTAAGTATATGTGTAGGTACTATTCATTCAGTCGTGTGCAATGATTGTGTGGGTGTGTGTGTTCTGCATGAGTGATTGTGAGTTTGCTTGTAGCACGTGTCTGTTTACATACAGTGTGTGAGTGTTAGTGGGCGAGTCCGCCTGAGCATGTTTCTGCGTGTGTGTCAGTCTGTTCCTTGACCCAGCGCTCATCCCCAACTGAACTACCCATAGCTCGATACATGTCAGCCCAGGGGCTTTGTGTGTGTGTGTTTGTGTCCATCCTCTACGGGGGACTGGAGGAAGGCTTCATTTGAGGAGACGGATGTGAGGAGACAGCTAGAGTGGCCGCACACACCCTGAGGCTCGACAGGGCCACAGGCCGACACACAGACTCTCTCGGGATGGGGAGTCGGAATCCTTGTACATGGAACGGCTCGCACGGATAAGACACTCCGTCCAAATGAATCACTGCTTCCACTCAAGCCATAGTTATAGTTCCTCCTTCCACATATTATATTTGCCAAGTAACAGGTAGAAAGGAACCAGAGCAGATCCCCGGTGTTTTACCCGTCTCACCACAGTCCCCTTGAGATACAGTCTCCTGTACACAGAACCAGAACATTGGGTCTCAGTGTGCAAAGCAAGTTAAACAGACACTATACACATACAGTCACTTCAAGTTAAAGAGAATCTCTACGTCCACTACACACATCCTAAGGGCCGCAGAGAGGGAAACTAGAGGTCAGGGTCCCTAGTACTTTAAATGTGCTACTCCATTTATGATAGACAAATCCTCCTGCAGCTGGTAGGCGGACAGTCAGTTTCCCTCCCGAGAGGGTCCTGGCTAGTTGTACAGCTCTTATCTCCAGAGACTGGGCCACTAGAACATGCTAATCAAATCTCCAGGTCTGTCTCTCTTCTCTTTCTCTCGTTCTCGCTCCCCTTTGCTTTTAGTTCCCTCTCTCGCGCTCTCTTTCCCGCTCTCTCTCGTTCTCTCTTTCATTCTTCCTTGTCTTTTGCCATCTTTGGCTGAAGTAGGTTGGCCATTTCAGACTCACTGAATCTGTAACAAGCTTGATAGAGTTTAAAAAAAAAACTAAAACAGCAGCCTTGACTGAACACAGCTTAAGCAAGTTTCTCTTCCTGCAAAGTGGCGAACGGGTAGACTTTTTTGTTTTGGGTAAAAGGATGAAAAACAAACAACAAAGTGAAAAGGAAAACCGTGGGGGTTAATTTGCTCTTTGGAGGTATTTCCGACAAGAGCAATGTATTTGTTGTGAAACACTGCAGGGCTGTGATTTTCCAAAACAATATCGCAACAGGAGTTAAAGTAACACCTATCAGTCACTCACACCATGCTGGCGACAACAATATTTTCTCTTCTCCTTCCCCATAGATGCCACGAGAGGTGGGAGATTCCATATAGGTCTCTCTCAACCCTTCCCCTCCTTTCTCTCGCCATCTCTCCTTTTTTCGATCCATCCATCCCTCTCTCTTTATCTCCCTCCCCCAATCTCCTTCTCTCTCACACAAATGCGCACACTCCATCAACCCCCTTCCATCAATCGCCCTCTTTCTCTCACCCTCCCACCCTCTCTTTCTCTCTCCATCCCATCCTCTCCTTCTCATCTTCTCATGCGGGTCTGAGGATCAATGTGAGACCTAGGCAGGCCTATTTTTGGGCTGCTACCAGGCTCCCCGGTGGGCTTACTCTGTCTGTCTGAGGAGAGTGAGCGATGGAGTCATCCTGAAGGAGAGGAGAGGACTGCTAGAGCCTCACACACAGAGACAGGCAGGCAGCGCAGAGAACACAGACAAACACACAGGGAGAGACTAAACAACAACGCATAAATGGGTCACAACAGCATCTAATGGCCATCAGGAAGGACAGATCCAAGCATTAGTGACATTCAACTACTGACTCTAACACACAGGATAGAAAATAGGATAACACATATGATAGAAAATAGAATCTCTCTACATCGAGTAATTGAGAACATCAGGTTCTGTTAGGATTTCCCCTGGACATTTTCTATAGTAATGTGCAGTGATACGAGTCCTGTCTTTCCCAGTAGCACTGTGTAAATATGAATAGGAAGCTGTATGCATTCACTTATAGGGACACATTGTGAAGGACGGATAGGGAAAGGGAGAAAGATAAAGACACAACACAACGCTCCACGAATCAGGACACAACACTGACAACTATAGTCTAGAGGACGAACTGGTCACTCACTCTCTTTCTCCTTCTCGCTTTATCCATCTCTGTAAGACAGGGAAAGATGGAGGGGATGGCTGATGTTTTATTGGCTCTTAACCAACCGTGCTATTTTGTTTGTTATTTCGCATTGTTTGTAACTTATTTTCTACATAATGTTACTGCTACCATCTCTTATGACCGAAAAGAGCTTCTGGACATCAGAACAGCGACTACTCACCTCGAATTGGACGAATCATTTTTCTTTAATGAGTCGGACGGGAAGGATATACTCCAAACACTCGAACAGACCCTCGTCCCCGTCATTCGCTGGAGAAAGAAACTGAGATTTCGCAGAAAGAGTGCGGGGTGCCTTGTGAGGATCAGGCGACGAGTGGCTAATCTGCCTTTGCCATCCGTACTGTTAGCTAACGTTCAATCGCTGGAAAATAAATGGGACGAACTGAAAGCACGTATATACTACCAACGGGACATTAAAAACTATAATATCCTATGTTTCACTGATTCGTTGCTGAACGACTACATTAATAACATACAGCTGGCGGGTTATACACTGTATCAGCAGGATAGAACAGCAGCCTCTGGTAAGACACGGGGCGTATAATTGGAAACAACAGCTGGTGCACGATATCTAAGGAAGTCTCAAGGTTTTGCTCACCTGAGGTAGAGTATCTCATGGTAAGCTGTAGACCACACTATCAACCTAGAGATTCTTCATCTGTATTTTTCGTAGCTGTCTACATACCACCACAAACCGATGCTGGCACTAAAACCGCACTCAATGAGCTGTATACCGCCATAAGCAAACAGGAAAACGCTTATCCAGAGGCGGTGATCCTAGTGGCCAGGGACATTAATGCAGGGAAACTTAAATCAGTTTTACCTAATTTCTATCAGCATGGTAAATGTGCAACCAGAGGGAAAAAACTCTAGACCACCTTTACTCCACACACAGAGACGTGTACAAAGCTTTCCCTCACCTTCCATTTGACAAATCTGACCATAATGCTATCCTCCTGATGACTGCTTACAAGCAAAAATTTAAGCAGGAAGCACCAGTGGCTCAGTATATAAAAAAGTGGTCAGACGAAGCATGCTGCTAAACTACAGGACTGTTTTGCTAACACAGACTGGAATATGTTCTGGGATTATTCCAATGGCATTGATGAGTACACCACATCATTCACTGGCTTCATCAATAAGTGCATCGATGACATCGTCCCCACAGTGACTGTACGTACATATCCCAACCAGAAGCCATGGATTACAGGCAACATTCACACTGAGCTAAAGGGTAGAGCTGTCACTTTCATGGAGCGGGACTCTAACCCGGAAAATTATAAGAAATCTCACTATGCCCTCCGACGAACCATCAAACAGGCAAAGCGTCAATACAGGACTAAGATCAAATCGTACTACACCAGCTCCGATGCTCGTCAGATGTGGCAGAGCTTGCAAACTATTACAGACTACAAAGGGAAGCACAGCCGAGAGCTGCCCAGTGACACGAGCCTGCCAGATGAGCTAAATAACTTCTATGCTCGCTTCGAGGCAAGTAACACTGAAACATGCATGAGAGCATCAGCTGTTCTGGATGACTGTGTGATCACGCTCTCCGTAGCTGACGTGAGTAAGACCTTTAAACAGGTCAACATTCACAAGGCCGCAGGGCCAGATGGATTACCAGGATGTGTACTCCGAGCATGCGCTGAACAACTGGCAGGTGTCTTCACTGACATTTTCAACCTCTCCTTGTCTGAGTCTGTAATACCAACATGTTTTAAGCAGACCACCATAGTCCCTGTGCCAAAGAACATTAAGGTAACCTGCCTAAATGACCGACCAGTAGCACTCACATCTGTAGCCATGAAATGCTTTGAAAGGCTGGTCATGGCTCACATCAACACCATTATCCCAAAAACCCTAGACCCACCTTAATTTGCATACCGCCCCAAAAGATCCACAGACGATGCCGTTTCTATTGCACTCCACACTGCCCTTTCACACCTGGACAAAAGGAACACCTATGTGAGAATTCTATTCATTGACTACAGCTCAGCGTTCAACACCATAGTGCCCTCAAAGCTCATCACTAAGCTAAAGATCCTGGGACTAAACACCTCCCTCTGCAACTGGATCCTGGACATCCTGACGGGTAGCCCCCAAGTGGTAAGGGTAGGCAACAACACATCTGCCAAGCTGATCCTCAACACTGGGGCCCCTCAGGGGGGCATGCTCAGTCCTGTACTCCCTGTTCACTCATGACTGCACGGCCAGGCACGACTCCAACACCATCATTAAGTTTGCCGATGACACAACAGTGGTAAGCCTGATCACCAACAATGATGAGAGAGGACCTCATGACCTCCTCCTATAGGGAGTAGGTCAGAGACCTAACCGTGTGGTGCAAGGATAACAACCTCTCCCTGAGAGGCCAGGTGGCTCCAATCACGCCAGCTCTAATCACAAACGACCCTCCTCTGCCTGCAGGAGGAACCGCCCCTGCACTGCAGAGGAGGGGCCGTGACAGTGATCAAGACAAAGGAGATGATTGTGGACTACAGGAAAAGGAGAACCGAGCAGGCCCCTATTCTCATCGACGGGGCTGTAGTGAGAGCTTCAAGTTCCTTGGCATTCACATCACTAACAAACTGACATGGTCCAAGCAGACCAAGACAGTTGTGAAGAGGGCACTACAAAACCTATTCTCCCTCAGGATAGTGAAAAGATTTGGCATGTGTCCTCAGATCCTCAAAAGGTTCTACAGCTGCACCATCGAGAGCATCCTGACGGGTTGCATCATTGCCTGGCAACTGCTTGGCCTCCGACCGCAAGGCACTACAGAGGGTAGTGCGTATGGCCCAGTACATCACCAGGGCCAAGCTTCCTGCCATCCAGGACCTCTATACCAGGCGGTGTCAGAGGAAGGCCCTAAAATTGTCAAAGACTCCAGCCACCCTAGTCATAGTCTGTTCTCTCTGCTACCACATGGCAAGTGTACCTCAATTACCTCGACACCGGTGCCCCCGCACATTGTCTCTGTACTGGTACCCCTTGTATACTTTATAGCCCCGCTATTGGTATTTACTGCTGCTCTTTAATTATTTGTTATTCGTATCACTTACTTTTTTGGGGGTATTTTCTTAAAATTGCATTGTTGGTTAAGGGCTTGAAAGTAAGCATTTCACTGTGACTGACGAGGTATCCCCCTTTCCCTTTCTCTCTCTCTGTCTCTCCGTCTCTCTCTTTCATGCCCACCTGTCTCTCTGTTGCTCTTTCTTCCTCTATCTTTCTCCCTCCCTCTCATGCCCATGGCTCTCTCTCTCTCCCTCTGTTTCACCCTTCCTTTCATTCTCTATCCAGAAAGCACCACAACCTCAGAAACTGAGCAGATTTACTCAGACTACTGAAAGACAAGTAGATTTCAAACCTCTCTCTGCGCACAGACACACACGCACGCACAAATGCACACTCTTACCTTGTGACTTCTGAAACCTGTTAGAATTCTACAAAGAAAGGCAGTAGAAGACAGCACCATTTACCCGTGACTGTGACTGTTTTTTTACTGTACAGTGTACAGTTGAAGTCGGAAGTTTACATACACCTTAGCCAAATACATTTAAACTCAAGTTTTCACAGTTCCTGACATTTAATCCTAGTAAAAATTCCCTGTCTTAGGTCAGTTAGGATCACCACTTTATTTTAAGAATGTGAAATGTCAGAATCATAGTAGAAAGATTGATTCATTTCAGCTTTTATTTCTTTCATCACATTCCCAGTGGGTCATAAGTTTTCATACACTCAATTAGTATTTGGTAGCATTGCCTTTAAATTGTTTAACTTGGGTCAAATATTTTCAAGTAGCCTTCCACAAGCTTCCCACAATAGGTTGGGTGAGTTTTGGCCCATTCCTCCTGACAGAGCTGGTGTAACTGAGTCAGGTTTGTAGGCCTCCTTGCTCGCACTCAAGTTTTCAGTTCTGCCCACAAATTTTCTATAGGATTTGAAGCCAGGGCTTTGTGATGGCTCTCCAATACCTTGACTTTGTTGTCCTTAAGCCATTTGCCACAACTTTGGAAGTATGTTTGGGGTCATTGTCCATTTGGAAGACACATTTGCGACCAAGCTTTAACTTCCTGACTGATGTCTTGAGATGTTGCTTCAACACATCCACATACGTTTCCTACCTCATGATGCCATCTATTTTGTTAAGTGCACCAGTCCCTCCTGCAGCAAAGCACCCCCACAACATGATGCTGCCACCCCCTGCTTCACAGTTGGGATGGTGTTCTTTGGCTTGCAAGTCTCCCCCTTTCTCCTCCAAACATGACGATGGTCATTATGGCCAAACAGTTCTATTTTTGTTTCCTCAGACCAGAGGACATTTCTCCAAAAAGTACGATCTTTGTCCCCATGTGCAGTTGCAAACCGTAGTCTGGCTTTTTTTATGGCAGTTTTGGAGCATTGGCTTCTTTCTTGCTAAGTGGCCTTTCAGGTTATGTCAATATAGGAATCGTTTTACTGGGGATATAGATACGTTTGTACCTGTTTCCTCTAGCATCTTTACAAAGTGCTTTGCTGTTGTTCTGTGATTGATTTGCACTTTTCGCACCAAAGTACGTTCATCTCTAGGAGACAGAACGCGTCTCCTTCCTGAGGGGTATGACAGATGTGTGGTCCCATGGCGATTATACTTGCGTACTATTGTTTGTACAGATGAACGTGGTACCTTCAGGCGTTTGGAAATTGCTCCCAAGGATGAACCAGACTTGTGGAGGTCTACAATTTTTTTCTGAGGTCTTGGCTGATTTCTTTTGATTTAACCATGATGTCAAGCAAAGAGGCACTGAGTTTGAAGGTAGGCCTTGAAATACATCTACAGGTACACCTCCAATTGACTCAAATGTTGTCAATTAGCCTATCAGAAGCTTCTAAAGCCATGACATAATTTTCTAGAATTTTCCAAGCTGTTTAAAGGCACAGTCAGCTTAGTGTATGTAAACCTCTGACCCACTGGAATTGTGATACAGTGAATTATAAGTGAAATAATCTGTCTGTAAACAATTGTTGGAAAAATTACTTGTATCATGCACAAGGTAGATGTCCTCACTGACTTGCCAAAACTCTAGTTTGTTAACAAGAAATGTGTGGAGTGGTTGAAAAATGAGTTTTAATGACTCCAACCTAAGAGTATGTAAACTTCCGACTTCAACTGTATGTTTTTAAGTATTCACCAACTGTCAACAGAAAATTGAATTATATTATTATTTTTCTTAAACGTTTTTTAATTTGTTTAACCAGTTAAAACATTTTACTGTTGTTCGAATCATTGTCACATAGTCCAATTGTTTCATGTCTTTACATCAAAGTAAGGCGATTACTAATTATTCTGTTCACTGATTCAATGCCTGTAGATTCATCCTATTACAACACGGTTACCAAGCACCAAAACAGGGCCATTCCCATGACAGGTTATTGTCTTTAACAAGGGTATTTCCCAAATAGCACCCTATTCCGTATATAGTGCACTACTTTTGGCCAGAGCCCTATGGTCCCTGGTCAAAAGTAGCTACTATATAGGGAATAGAGTGCGATTTGGGAAATACCCTTGTCTAAACCAATTAAAACAAACAGACAGCCTTTGAGATGGGGTCATGGTATTCTCCAGTTGGTCTGAAGTGTGAGCAGAAAACAAGATGCCTCCAGATTGTGGTGCGAACGTTATTAAAAAGAGCGTATTCTCTTTAATCGCTGGCTGCTCCTCTGGGCAAACCCATTTATATAATGAGACTGTGATCTGAATCTTAACGCTTCTGCCGTACATTTTGCATACAAGTAAGAGGAGGATGGTGGAGGTAGTTCACAAGTTTGAACACCAGTGCAGAGACCCTTACTGTAGATCAGGGCTCTCCAGCCCTGTTCCTGGAGAGCTACCATCCTGTAGATCAATACAAAAGTCAGATGCATGAAACAAATATTTGTAGGTCATGCTCAATAAAGATCAATATGATACATACAGGCAACGGCCAAAATAAAGGAAAGAGGGATACCTAATCAGTTGTACAACTGAAATGTGTCTTCCACATTTAACCCAACCTCTCAGAATCAGAGAGGTAGAGGGGTCTGCCTTCATCGACATCATCGGTGCCCGGGGAGCAGTTGTTGTTGGGGGTTAACTGCTTTGCTCGGGGACATCACGACAAAATCCCCGGTGCCTCGGGGATTCGATCCAGCAATCTTTCACTTACTGGCCCAACGCTCCTACCTGCCAGGATACCTGCCGCAAGGAAACACGAACATATAGTGCACTCCGTAATTATTGGGACAGTGACACATTCTTTGTTGTTTTGGCTCTGTCCTCCAGCACTTTGGATTTGAAATTATACAATGACTATGAGGTTAAAGTACAGACTGGCAGCTTTCATTTGAGGGTATTTTCGTACATATCGGGTGAACCGTTTCAAAATTAATGCACCATCTGTACATAGTCCCCCCATGTTAGGGGACAAAACGTATTGGGACAAAACATGTAATAATGTTAATGTCCCAGTTATTACGGAGGGCACTGTAAAGTGTCTTAATAGGGTGTTTGACCACCACGAGCCAGAACAGCTTCAATGCACCTTGGCATAGATTCTAAAGCTGTCTGGACCTCCATTGGAGGGATGTGACATCGTTCTTCCATGGGAAATTCCATCATTTGGTGTTTTGTTGATTGTGGTGGAAAACGCTAACTCAGGTACCGCTCCAGAAACTCAATTGGGTTGAGATCTGGAGACTGAGACGGCCATGATATATGATTTACGTCATTTTCATGCTCTTCAAACCATTCAGTGACTACTCATGCCCTGTGGATGGGTGCATTGTCATCCTATGGAGGCATAGCCATGGTAGCCAAAACAATGGCCTGCCCAGCATTGTTATTATACATGACCCTAAGCATGATGGGATGTTAAAGTCTTAATTAACTCAGGAACTACACATGTGTGGAAGCACCGGCTTTCAATATACTTTGTATCCATCATTTACTCTAGTTTTTCCATTATCTTGGCAGTTAGGTGTATGTCTAATGGTTGGAGGATCTGTGGCATCCCTCAATCAAATCTCATTCTCTAGGGCTGTGAGGAGCTGGTAGAGGTTACACACACAAACACATATGGATGCACACACACATACTTGCAAGAAATATTCTAGACTGACAAGTCATTGATTCATTCTGATCACACCCAATACAAACAGACACAAAGACAATGACAGACGGCCCAATCAAAACAGAATGAGGAAATACTCTCTGATGTTAGCTCCAAATCTATTTTTCAGTGAAAGGGAACTGAACAGAAGGAAAGAAGCAACACTAAAAACATTAAACGTCTCCCCCAGCAGGATATGGTGGCATAATATAACATTTCTTCTTTGAGAATCAAATTTGGAGAGAAAAATTAGTGGAGCACTTGAGGACCCGCTGGCAGCCACATGCCTTTCAGATACATACAGGCTGTACAGGCACACACACACACACACACACACACACACACACACACACACACACACACACACACACACACGTACTAAGCGGACTGCATGCTACTTTAAGTGTGATGCCTTTCTCCTGAAACAGACATATTAAATCGCTAACGAGAGGAGATGAGAGGGGGGAAATGGGAGGGAGAGAGAGAGAACGGGGTGTGGAGGGAGAGATAGTGTTGGAAGAGGAGAGGAGAGAGGGGGAGTGAGAGAGAGGAGAGTGATAGAGAGAGAAGAGCAGATTAAGATAGGGATAGAGATAGAGGACAGGAAGAGACAGATAGAGAAAGAGCAGTAAGTATAACACTTGATGTATAACACAGGATGTATAACACTGTACATAGCCATAATATGACATTTGAAATGTGTCTATTCCTTTGAAACTTGTGAGTGTAATGTTAATTGTTCATTTTGTGATTGTTTTGTGATCTATTTCACTTGCTTTGGCAATGTAAACATATGTTTCCCATGCCAATGAATCCCTTTGAATTGAATTGAGAGAGAGTGGAGTTTAATTTACTTCATTATGATCCCCATTAGCTACTACACATGCATTAGCTACTCTTCCTGGGGTCCACATAAAACGTACACATACATTATACGTATATAGGAAAGACACCAAGAGACAACAAAAATACTATTTACACACTATTCGTACAGTAAATACACTACCGTTCAAAAGTTTGTTTTTGAAAGACAAGCACATTTGTGTCCATTAAAATAACATCAAAGTGATCAGAAATACAGTGTAGACATTGTTAATGTTGTAAATATTTTTATGGAATATCTACATAGGCATACAGAGGCCCATTATCAACCATCACTCCTGTGTTCCAATGGCACGTTGTGTTAGCTAATTCAAGTTTATCATTTTAAAAGGCTAATTGATATTAGAAAACCCTTTTGCAATTATGCTGAAAACTGTTGTTCTGATTAAAGAAGCAATAAAACTGGCCTTCTATAGACTAGTTGAGTATCTGGAGCATCAGCATGTGTGGGTTCGATTACAGGCTCAAAATGGCCAGAAACAAAGAACTTTCTTCTGAAACTCGTCGGTCTATTCTTGTTCTGAGAAATGAAGGCTATTCCATGCGAGAAATTGCCAAGAAACTGAAGATCTCGTACAATGCTGTGTACTACTCCCTTCACAGAACAGCGCAAACTGTCTCTAACCAGAATAGAAAGAGGAGTGGGAGGCCCCGGTGCACAACTGAGCAAGAGGACAAGTACATTAGAGTGTCTAGTTTGAGAAACAGACGCCTCACAAGTCCTCAACTGGCATCTTCATTAAATAGTACCTGCAAAACACCAGTCTCAACGTCAACAGTGAAGAGGTGACTCCTGGATGCTGGCCTTCTAGGCAGAGTTGCAAAGAAAAAGCCATATCTCAGACTGACCAATAAAAAGAAAATATTAAGATGGGCAAAAGAACACAGACACTGGAAAGAGGAAGATTGGAAAAAAGTGTTATGGACAGACGAATCTAAGTTTGAGGTGTTCGGATCACAAAGAACATTCAGGAGACGCAGAAAAAAATGAAAAGATGCTGGAGGAGTGCTTGACGCCATCTGTCAAGCATGGTGGAGGCAATGTGATGGTCTGGGGGTGCTTTGGTGGTGTAAGAAGAAATTCCCTGTAAACGGTAATATTCTCTGCCTCTGTCATCCTTACCCACACCTATAATCACATATATTTTTTCACTCCAAGGGGAGTTAAGTTGTAGTAGGGTGTTGCATTCCCTCCTCCAAGAGACGTTCGTAACAGTGGGAGATTTGTACAGGGTAAAAGGGATCTTGAAGAAGGAAGGTTATCACTCCATTTTGCAACGCCATGCCATACCCTGTGGACGGCGGTTAATTGTAGCCAATTTCCTCCTACAACAGGACAATGACCCAAAGCACAGCTCCAAACTATGCAAGAACTATTTAGGGAAGAAGCAGTCAGCTGGTATTCTGTCTATAATGGAGTGGCCAGCACAGTCACCGGATCTCAACCCTATTGAGCTGTTGTGGGAACAGCTTGACCGTATGGTACGAAGTGCCCATCTAGCCAATCCAACTTGTGGGAGGTGCTTCAGGAAGCATGGGGTGAAATCTCTTCAGATTACCTCAACAAATTGACAACTAGAATGCCAAAGGTCTGCAAGGCTGTAATTGCTGCATATGGGGGATTCATTGACGAAAGCAAAGTTTGAAGGACACAATTATTATTTCAATTAAAAATCATTATTTATAACCTTGTCAACATCTTGACTATATGTCCTATTCATTTTTGCAACTCATTTCATGTATATTTTCATGGAAAACAAGGACATTTCTAAGTGTCCCCAAACTTTTGAACGGTAGTGTACATATTCTTATTACATTACAGTTAAGTTAGATATTTAGAAAGAGAAGAGGTGATACAATATGGTTTTTTTTATCTGTTTTTTTAAAAGCTACAGAGGGGAGATGGAACGAGAGAGAGAAAGTGAGGAATAGAGAGAAGAGAACGGAGAGAGAAATAGGATATGAAGAGACAGATATAGAAGAGACAGACATATCGCACCCACTTTTCTTGACTTTATCCCTATGCAATATATATCACAGTTGTTACATTTGAAGGGGCACTGCCTTCGGTTGAAGAGCTACAGTATCTAGGTTGAGCCATTCCCTTGACGAATGCAGAGTCAAAATTAACATTTTAAAGGTTATATTATCCATGGAGATAGATACCTTAAGCAGGCCTTATGTTAGTTTGTCTTTCGAGGGCTTCACAATTCAAGTCCTGTTTTTGTGTAGCACATTGGGATGCGTGAACTTATTCCTCATCCTGAAGGGATGTCACCACTTGCGCTTCAAATTGTTGACATTTCGGTGGCATTGACTGGTAAGACTCTTCGGGAAGGTGGTCACGTGTGCTAGCAAGACAGAGATCCTTGGTTTGAGCCTCGGTGTGAGCTGAATCAGGTGGAAGTGGTACTTTCTAAGCAAGCAACGTGATATAATTTACACCGCTTAAAAGGCTATTGAGACCCCACAGTGGAGATGTCATAATACACATAAAACCTAGAGGTCAAACAGGGAAATGGTTCCAATCGTTTCCACCATTAATTTTTCCCATAGGGGATTTTAGAAACACTTAGTCTGTGTTTCGTGTAGGCTTACCCTGGCGTGACGTTTCGATAACTATGTAAATCTCTCTCAGACAAGGTGACTTTTATCAACATATTTGGCTCTATTTATTCTCAGTTTCGAAAATGCTAATTAGCATCAAAGTAGACATCATGCAAGACTACAAATCCCTGCAAGCTCCTGCACGTCATATCATTAGATAGTTAATCCAGAAATTCTTACCTTTGCCTCGATTCGGCAGTCTCATCCAGATCATCATGGCAGTTGTAGTTCTTTATGATAGCCACATTAGCAGCTAATTAGCATTTCATTTTGGGAGGGTAAATACAGGAGATATTGATAAAAGTCACCTTGTCCTAGAGAGATTTACAGGGTTATCAAAACCTCATGCCAGGATGAACCTACAAAAAACACAGCCCTTATTTTAAGAGTTTCTAAAATCCCCTATGGGAAAAAAATTAATGGTGGAAAACGATTGAAACCATTTCCATGTTTGACCGCTAGGTTTTATGGGTATTATGAATCCTACTTTGGTACTCTATGGATGAGTCAGGACAAGAGGAGACATAGTTTAAGGTTCTGGGGATAATCCCATCTAACTGTAGATTGAGATTAAGAGAAAATTATGAAAATGGACGGTACGACTTAAAACGAAAGGACGTGTCTTTCAACGTTACAGTCTAATTGAGGAGCCGGCGTAAGGCAGAGAAATCACTGGAGTGGGGCCAAATAATGAAAAAGCTATGCAACTCCTCACGCCTCACTCAGATCTGATTGCCTATTATTGCCTTTTCATTTTCCAACAGATCAATTCAGGCGAT
The DNA here is from genome assembly GCF_901001165.1 of Salmo trutta. Classification (NCBI taxonomy): domain Eukaryota; kingdom Metazoa; phylum Chordata; class Actinopteri; order Salmoniformes; family Salmonidae; genus Salmo; species Salmo trutta. Next base: position 33,523,858 of record NC_042964.1, read on the forward strand.
ATTATGAACAAAGCTGGGGCTCCTACAGATGCAGCGACTGGCCAAATCTAACACAATTAGCCTTTGTCACAGAAGCCATCGTCATAAAGTCAGAGCCTTGGAAGATGAGAAGAGGAAATCATTTTAAAAAACATACCCATTGTTCCATGCCTCTTCTATTAGAATTGGAGATCAGGCCTCCCGAGTTGCGCGGCAGTCTAAGGCACTACATCGCATTGCTTGAGGCATCACTACAGACCCAGGTTCGATCCCAGGCTGTGTCACAACCGGCCGTGACCGGGAGTCCCATAGGGCGGCGCACAATTGGCTCAGCATCATCCGGGTTAGGGAAGGGTTTGGCCGGGGGGGGCTTTACTTGGCTCATCACGCTCTAGCAACTCCTTGTGGCAGGCCAGCGCCTGCAGAATGACTTTGTTCGTCAGTTGAACAGTGTTTCCTCTGACACATTGGTGCAGCTGGCTTCCGGATTAAGCGGGTGGGTGTTAAGGAGCGTGGTTTGGCGGGTCATGTTTCGGAGGGCGCACGACTCGACCTTCGCCTCTCCCGAGCCCGTTAGGGAGTTGCAGTGATGAGACAAAATAGTAATTGGATATGCTGAAATTGGGGAGAACATGGAGATCAAACGCAGACAGGACAACTTTTATTCTCATCCAGGGCCAGGCAGGGATGCCAGGAGGAGTGGATAGTGGATAAAGGGCCTGTTCGGTTCACAGGCAATGCCACCTCTCCTGTACCATGACCTATACCTGCTGTGTTAGATAGTGAGCCCAGGATTCAGTGTAGACTGCCCTGGGGTCCCTGGGCCCATACTGCTTTAAGAACACTATGAGAGAGATGCCCCAGGCTGGTGTGTGTATTCTAACTGTACATACTGTAGTTTCATACTGCAATACAGTATTTATCTCTCATTCATCCTTCCCTCTCTGTCTTTTCCTCCCTTCTTCCTTCCTCTTTCCTCCTGCAGCGGTTACATGTGGATAACTAGACCGGAGGCATCACAGGTACGTGAACAGATGAGCTTCTGAGAGTGAGACTGGTCCCAAAGGCTCTCTCTTGAGGATGGATTCCTCTACACGCCTGCACATGCCTGCACATTCACACACACACACACACACACACACACACACACACACACACACACACACACACACACACACACACACACACACACACACACACACACACACACACACACACACCCCTCCATTGGCTCTAACTCAACCCCACCCGCGGAGATCATGCTATGCATTGTGGGATGAGAAGCAGTTTGCCACTGGGCCCAGACATCTTCTTTTATTGGCCTGCCATCATCACTATCAATTGTACTGTCGATCGTCCTCGCATGACTCTGTTTATTGTGGCGTGACAACTCCACTTCAGTGCATTACTGTAACTTCCTCTCTGATGGGAAATAGAAACGGTCCTGCATACGAAAGAATACATCATTTCCTGGAATGTAGGCCTGGTTGGCGACACACCATAATCATATAGGACAGGGTTTCCCAAACTTGGTCCTAGGGCCCCCTCTAAGTACACGTTTTGTTTTTTTGCCCTAGTACTACACAGCTGATTAAACTCATCACCAAGCTTTGATTATTTGAATCGGCTGTGTAGTGTTAGGGCAAAAAACAAAATGTGCACCCAGGGAGGGCCCCAGGACCAAATTTGGGAAACCCTGATATAGGACATACAATCATACAATGGCCTGAAGGCGTATAAAACAACCCACAATGTAGCAGCTCTAAACTACCATTACAGGTAGAATGATGCTGTTATTGTACATACTTTATTTTTGTGGCAAAACATTTCGATTGTTAATGCTGTTACAGTAATTATGATAATCAAATATGCTGCATTCTGATCAAATGAGAAATAGAATCTATGCTACTTTCAATTATTATTATTGTTTTTTTTGTCCCCCTTTTTCTCCCCAATTGATAGTTACGGTCCTCTCCCATCGCTGCAACTCCAGTACAAACTCTGGAGAGGCGAAGGTCGAGAGCCGTGCGTCTTCCGAAACACAACCCAGCCACACCGCACTGCTTCTCGACACAACGCCGGCTTAACCCGGAAGCCAGCCGCACCTATGTGTCGGAGGAAACACCGTACACCTGGCGACTGTGACAGCGTGTATTGACACCCGGCCCGCCACAGGAGTCGCTACTGCACAATGGGACAGGAACATCCCTGCCGGCCAAACGCTCCCCTAACCTGGACGTTGCTGGGCCAATTGTGCACCACCCCATGGGTCTCCCGGTCACGGCCAGCTGGGACAGAGCCTGGACTCGAACCGGGATCTCTACTGGCACAGCTAGCACTGCGATGCAGTGCCTTAGTCCACCCCGCCACTCGGGAGGCCCCATGCTACTTTGACATTCTACGGTTCCCCTGAGGGTTTCGGTGTGTGTGCATGCGTGTGTGTGTGCACGTGCGTGCATTCCTGCTTATGTACAGTATAGGGAGGAAATCAAAAGGTTCAATCAATGGCCCACTAATCCCTTTAGCATTTGACAAAGTTAATTTCCATGGAAACCCATGTGCCCTGGCACCCGAAGCGTCCAATCGTTTAACAGGCCACATGACCTCACTCAATAGAACTGAAAGGTGAGGCCCACTATATTATGTAACTTAATTAGCTCTATGTTCCAGCCATGCTGAGAAACCAGGCTTTCATAAATCAATGTCCATCCCTGTCCATTTCAACTTCTCTTTTTCATCTAGATCTACTGTTAACAGTGTGCTTGTGGGTTTTGGTTTGTACCTGTAGCAAGGCTAGCTGCTTATTGTTGCAACATTTGGACTGGAGCGAGATAGCAAGATTCATTTTTAGTAAAGCGGAGTAGGGGGAAGGAGTTTTGGTTCCAGAACATCCTCTGGTGCCGTCTTTCCTCCCTGACATTTAAGAAGCTGTTCTCTAAGCCAGCCAGACCCTGATAAAACCCGGGAGAGAGGGAGGGAGGGAGGGAGGGAGGGAGGGAGTAAGGAAGGAAGGAAGGAAGGGAGGGAGGGAGGGAGGGAGGGAGGGAGGGAGGGAGGGAGGGAGGGAGGGAGGGAGGGAGGGGAGAGAGAAATGAAAAAGAGAGAGAGGCAAGAGAGAGGGATAGACAGAGAGAGCGAGTGAGAGAGAGGTTGCATATACCTTTCTCTGACATCACATGCTGAAGCTATGGCATCCATGATAATAGGTAGAATGACGACAGGTCCTGAGCTGTTCAAGCTAGACTCACATCACTTTATATCAGTCTATAGATCACATTAAAAACTTGGCCATTGTGGCTATGCCATGGAAGTATAATCTACTCATTATATGTCTATGCGCTATGCCATGTACCAATCACCTCACACACGAGGCCAAACATGTATTTCCACCAAAGGCAGGAAAGTAAACAAACTTAAGTGCAGCAACTAACCAGGGTTGTTCTTTATTTACCTCCTTGACTCCTCATAACACGATTAGGAGGCCAGAGCGAGGGAAGGAGGAGGAGATGAAGAGAGGGAGGGCGAGAGAGAGAATAGAGAAGGAGGAGGGAGGAAGAGAGAGGGATGCCCAAAAAATAGATCTGAGCTGAAAATGAATTTTCCATCAAAACACGCTAGCTGCCTCCACTGTAAATATTTCAGGGCCCACAGTTGGTGGGAACCGGTGTGAAAGGCAGCTAGCAGCTGGTGCTTAGCAGGACCCTCCCTGCTGGTCTGGCCAGGCCGCCTAACACACACACACACACACACACACACACACACACACACACACACACACACACACACACACACACACACACACACACACACACACACACACACACACACACACACACACACACACACACACACACACACACACACACACACACACACACACACACACACACACACACCCACCCAACTGGGTACACACTGGTTGAATTAACATTACAAACGAAACTAGAAATAAAAAATACCATGATTTGCGGGATTTTCACAAAATGTAATCCAGTGAAGGGTTCTTTGGAAGAAGGATTGTTGACATATATTTGACATGTGTATAGTATAATTGATAAATAATTACTTGAAGTTGAAATACTTTTGACATTTTGGCCTTCCCCAGGCCTTCTAGAAGACTCCATGTTTCATCTGTAGGTTCTACAAAGCAAAAATTGGTGTCATATGAAGCTTTACCGCTTGCTCTGTATTATTTATAGTATTTTGATTTCATTAACACATTTCTTACATAAATGTATGAATATTGAAAAATATGAATATTAATGAGAATGATTTGGCAAATGTTTGTATATATTGTTGAACATAGTATACTCTACTGGCATATCAATATTCCAGAGTGGGATCTCTGCTACTTTTAGAGTTATGATCCAATTTCTAAGCCTTACCAACAAAGTGAATGTGAAAATGGATTCAAAATGGTCACCCTCTGCTGGTAATTTGCAGGATGTGCAGTTACAATTAAAATAAGGGCTGTGATTGGTTACATTGCCTACTATGCCCATTTCTCTGTATAAAATGGGCCATAAGTTTAAAACTAGCAGAGATCCCACTCTCAAACTTTGATTTGACTGTACAGTATACTATTTTCAACAATGTCCCATTTTACAAATACTTTTTTTTATATTTTCAATATGCATGTTTATATTTTTTAATGTAATCAAAAAACAACTCATATTACAGAGCAAACGGTAAAGCTTCACATGACACCAACTTTTGCTTTGTAGCACCTACAGATGAAACATTTTGAGGTCTTAAATATGCTCAATTATGCTTTAAGATAGAAATTAATCAGGTTTCAGGTAAGACAAAACGCTGGTTGACTTGAACAGACAAGACGAACTGGCACAGACAGACAGAAAACACAAGTATACATACCCAAGGGATAAGTGGGGAAGATGGGCGACACCTGGAGGGGGGTGGAGACAAGCACAAGGACAGGTTAAACGGATCAGGGAGTGACAAATGTCAAATATATGTCAACAATCCTTCCTCCAAAAGGACCCTTCTATGGACCACATTTAGTGAAAATCCCCCAAAATCATGGTATTTTTGTTGTTGTAGTTTCATGAGGAATCACCCAAAGGTTGTTCAAAAGAAGTCCAAATAAATTCCTTCAGCCTAGAAGGCCAATGGGTTATGCCAAGCCTGCCAGGCTGCCATCGTGGCTAATGTGCACTGCATGATATTCTAATCAGCTCATAAACCACCAAATGTGGAGCTGTAATCGACTGAGACAACCCTGAAATCACATGAAGTATTTTCTCTAAAGCGTTGCCATATGCTATCCAAGCAGAAAGACCTTGGGTTTAATCTCCAATACATTATACATTCACTCCACTATACCACACATCAAAAATCCCCACCACACACAGAGTCATCGACTCCATTAAAACAGTAGATGAATACAACCCCAAATCAGCATGTTACCCTGTGTTGGACAAACGAGGTGAGGCTTAGGAGTTCTTGGGGGGATACCTTATTGATCAGCAAGTCTGGGTGGTGGCCTGGAGCACTTGATCGAGCCTGATGAGAGCTTCATTAACACAGAATTACTGAAGATGCTGGTAACTTTGGTAAATTACCGGTTGGGTGGGTGGCTATCAGTAGTATCCCTATAATACATTGTACTAGAGCGCTACAACATTACTGTGGTGTTTTCAGATCTTATTACTGCCTGATATGCAGTGCTTATTTTCTTTGATTTATTTTCTCCCCCCTCTCGTTCTCTCTTTGATTTATTTTCTCCCCCCTCTCGTTCTCTCTCTCTATCTTGTTTCGTTTAGACCCATCAAAACAGGATAAAAAGTTAATAGAGGAGAACCGCAGGGAGAAGAATGAGAAACAGTAGTCATGCTTCCAGCCACATACAATTTTATGACATGACCAGAAAAATCCATAGGAATGCTTTGTGAATGCCCCATGAGACTTATGGAGGACAAAATAATCACTCATGGAAAAGCTCACAGAAGCCCTCAGCGCAGTCAAGTCATTGTCACACTAAAATCAAACCATGTGTACCCAAGCAGTATATCACTCCCACCAGAGCCTTTCAAATATTCTGGTCCACAGCAGCCATCCCTCCCTACTCAAACAACACCGCCACTGCCACTACTGGTGCATGTTCAATCACAATGCAATATCAGAAGTGAGATGGAGTTGGGGAAACAGAGAACGGGTTTTTCTTCTGCCTGCTGTTTTGATGACACAGTTTGTTTGAGTTTATCCTGCCTTTGAAATATTGTTTTTCAAGCTTTCAGGCACTTTACTAAACCATTTAGTCCCAACTATAACTCAAACTCTAGTCTAAACCATAAACACGTATTCAATGGTTTAGTCGTTTTACTCAATATCTTTTATTGTATGGATTTTGAAGTCATAACACCTTACAGTGTCTGCTGTCTTCTACTCTCTAGAGACAGCAGGAGCGGTAGAGATACTCTGAATGATCGGCTATGAAAAGCCAACTGACATTTACTCTTGAGGTGCTGCCTTGTTGCACCCTCGACAACTACTGTGATTATTATTATTTGACCATGCTGGTCATTTATGAACATTTGAACATCTTGGCCATGTTCTGTTATAATCTCCACCCGGCACAGCCAGAAGAGGACTGGCCACCCCTCATAGCCTGGTTCCTCTCTAGGTTTCTTCCTAGGTTTTGGCCTTTCTAGGGAGTTGTTCCTAGCCACCGTGCTTCTACACCTGCATTACTTGCTGTTTGGGGTTTTAGGCTGGGTTTCTGTACAGCACTTTGAGATATCAGCTGATGTAAGAAGGGCTATATAAATACATTTGATTTGATTTGATTCTTACAGCTCCTCCTGTAAATGATTGGTTAAGGTAATGAGTGTGTGACGTTACAGCAGTGACTCTGTACTCTACACTTTATTAGTGTTTAGGTGGCGGTGCCATATGCGTAGCCCTGTAATCCCCAACTGGCTTCACCGGGCTCATGTTTATTCATCTGCGCATCGCTGTGGCAAGGTCACCCAGGCAGAACTAAGGTGATCATCAGAGAAAGGAGGAGGAAGGGAGAGCGAGAGAGAGAGAGGGAGGAAGAGAGAGAGAGCGAGCGAGAGAGAGAGAGGAAGAGAGATTGTGTTTTGGTTTTAACAGTGTTGAGCTCCGGATAAAAGGGTCCCTCTGGAGCTTCTCAGCAGCACAGGGGGTGGAGGAGGTGTCAGCATGGCCAGAGACGAGGGTCCGCTGTGGGTATTGGAGCAGGGTAAACAGGGCCTCTAGTCTGGTGACCTTGGACAATGAGTAAGCGAAGAGGATGGGGAGTGAGATAATGAAAGTACAGGTTCAAGTGCCCGGTGGAGGGTGCTACACCTCTCACCATGCAGTCGTGATGAATATGGTGCATCCAGGGCTGTTATTTTCCTCTCTTTGAGTTCAGTGAAATTACCTCTGTACTATAATCTACCCCAAGCCACTTCTCTGTCTGTGTCAGTCCTCTGATAACAAATAGAAGTGTCTGAATAATACAACAAGAGAGCAATGGCATAATACTATTTGAAGTGAACTGAAGACGTAAACACACCTGGCTATTGAACTCGCACAAACGCTCAAATAGACAACCATACAGGAAGGAAACTCAATGGCATGCTAAGAAACTAGCCCCAACCAGGACAGACAGAGGTAGTTAACAACGCCCTTCAACACGTGTCCTTTTCCCAAGACAACAATTCCTTTGTGCTCTTTTTTACTGGCAATTTACCAATCAATGTCTCTTTAATGTAGTCCTTGTGCTGTAGTAAGCACTGCACAGGACTCCCATTGGATTCCCATGATTGCTGATTCTTCATGACGTAGTCTAAGACCTTCACGTGTCCTCCAGGACCAATGTATGGACTCTAAAGCGGCGTATTGGTACTGTGTACTCATCATCGACAAGTACTGCCTTTATAAACGCGTTGGCCATTTCAGCGAGGCCACTCTATGCACAAACATTAATTTCTCTGGACGAGTAAGTCTCCAATTGATAATCCCCTCTCTCTCGCTCTCTCTCACACACACACACACACACACACATCCTTAACAGCCTAACCCTTTGAAACTACCAGGTAAATCCCTACACAGTGGAGACAATACTCTTCCACTGAGAACAGCGCACACTAAAAATGTAACTTCACTCATTCTGGCATAAAAAAAAGAAGCACCTGAGCACTTGAAGCTGTCAGGTAAATCCCCATAAGCCAGGAGCACAACAAAGTTGATATAGGAAATAAGACGGATAAAAAGAAGATCAATTATTCAGGTTCCTTTGAAAATTCCCTCCTCTCTGAAAAGCCGGATCTCAGTGCACCGTCGAGTTGCTCCAGCTTTCCTATTCCAGGGAGATTTAGCACAGAGAGAAAAACACCAAGGGCTTCTCTCGGCTTGTGTGTTATTCAAAATGTGCCCTAGGCAAGGTTAAATTAAAAACCTGCCTTCCCTTGCTAATTCTTTTTTAGCACCTATGGAACACTTTCCAATGTCGGATGTTTAGCATCCAAATAACGAGGCTAAACTGTTCTTCTGAGTTAGACTACAGTTTGAACGACGTATTGTTACAATGTATGGTGTTATGTTAGTGATTGTTGGAAACCACACCAGTTGCCAACATTTATATATCATTTGTAGTCGTGCCTTCAAGCTATTAGCTCTGTTACAATTAAGCTACTTTCACTTAAACACAGGATGTCTAGTTTTTGCATCCGCAAAAAGTTGTGTTGTACATAATGATTAAACCCTTCCCCGAACCTGCTGAGACCGTCTTTCAGTCCATGAACGAAACGCAGCTTCCTCCCTGCTAGTGAAAGCTGAATGTAAGGATGATTGACAAGCCCATTGAGGGTAGAACTGACAAGCCATTCTCCTGGGTTCCAGAATGGAGGCACGTTAATCGCTCCTCCGGTACCCCGATACGTGTTCTCTCTTCCGAGAAGTCTTCAGGATTAGAGGAAATTCATTTCTGACACGATTAACACTGTCAAATTACCAGCCTCAGACACAATTACTGTATTACTGCGTCTATCTGATCCGGTGAAGGGTACTCCCTCTTGGCGGTGATGTGATGTTATGAAGAGTACCATCATCCAGGCTCACCCACTCACCCAGCAGACTAAAAAAGGAGACGTTCATTAGATGTGTTCGGTTTAAAGGAATATTTCCCCCGTGTGTGCAGATTGTCTTATCGGATCACGCACCAGTTCCTCATAAACTATTACCACACCTTGAGCGCCCACAGCACGTGATTATCGTTGCATTGTGTGGGAATGACTTTGATGACAGGAAGCTGATTCTGAATCATGTAACGTTAGAGTACACATAAGATCACTATAAACACTGCTGCGATTGCTCAACCTGTACACATACATTGTACAATGCAACTATTATCGAAGTAATCGTCACTGAATTGTTTCTAACAGGTTAGAGCTGGGAATGATTCAAAGGTGTGCTTGAGCAAAATGTTTTTATTACATAGGGCAGTTTATTGAGCATGTAAATGTGTTACTGTAGGTGTAGATATGCATTACTATAGACTTCTACACTCACTAAAAACAGCATTTTTTGACATTTATAACAATAATTTGCTGTTCCAACATTCAAAGCTGTAAATGTGTATTAGCTACACTTTGTTAAAAACACAATATTTACAATAATAGTAATACACAAAGGTACTATATTTGGCATACTTACAACAATCTCATTATATAATTTACAATTTCTCAAGTACTGATTAATGTGAATATTTGATCCCAAAAAATTCACAACAAATTAAAAAGGAAATTAAACATACAAAAGTGAAACATACAAACCATACCCAAGTCAATTCTGAAAACCGTTGTACTGAATTAAGTGATCAATATTTACGCAAATGTTCTACACTTTGTATTACAAAAACGGTGTCGTCTTCTCTTCATAAAACACTTGACAGGAAACCGCCTGACGTGACGACTGCCTAGATACCGTAGAACAGGAGAAGAGGACTCGATACCAGTACACACTGTCCACCGTGTATGTCAGAGACAACACCTCTCGCTCACTCGGCTGTACTGTACAAGCGTGACCGTACAACGATGAGTTGAAAAATGGTTTTCGAAAAAGATTCTCAAATAGAAGAGCAGCCCCCCGCGTGTGTACGAGTTGCCGGCAGTTACTGGGTGGCAGATGGCAGGCATCTTTTCTACCATACATACTGCACTTCAAATGCCCGTTGTGGTCGCCAGGGTAACAACTCAAGAGATAGAGTGAGTCCTTGGTAAATGTGACCACTGTTAACGCAGATTCAATCTCATTTGTGCTAATATCATATCCCCATTCCTTACTTGTAACAGTTGTCATTCTTATACCCCCCCCCCCCCCCCCCCCAATGACTTTTCATCTAAATAACTGGATTTGTCTCAAAGTCTATTGTTTTCATTGTGGGCTAGTACAAACTCAGCTTGTCTAGTCAATGGAGTGTTTCCAGGTTCAGGATTCTAGTTTGTCGTTACAACATACATACAGTACATCTTCCTTTGGCACAATACTTGGTAAACCCCAAAAGATCCACCACCACCACGTACATACTACACTCCATGCAGGAGGGTTAGGGTGTGTCCACATCTCTGGCCCCTCTGACAGCAATGGCCTCCAATGAATTCGAACTACACACAATTTACTGGAGATGCAGCCTTCAATTTAGTGGCACATGTCAGATACCAGAACAACGGATTCTTGGAAACATGTGCATTGGTCTAAGAAAGGGGATTTCAAAGATGGAAGGAGCTCTTTATGGCTTAGAGTAGAGCTTGAAGAAAGGTCAAGAGATTTGAGTGATTCAATATCACGAAAGGGGTGGATTTCTGAGTATCTTGTTACGACTACAATTCTCCATTCCTATGGGAAAGGTATGTTCCATTACTGACCAAGAATAAAAAACGAGGCATCGATTTTAGCTATACAGCACTTTTCAAATGGTCATTGCTTCCCGTTCCGGTACCATTTTTTTGGATGTATGTGAACACACCCTCAGCTACTACCATAAACTGAAATGCATATGCATGAGACCTCTAGCACCTTTTAGCTATATAGAAAAGTACAGTGTACTTCAAAAACGTGCAAGACTCATGGATAAAGACTCTGTTTCCAATACTTAAGGCAAAACACTTCTTATATATAACCAATATACACATATATTGGGACTATTACATCTATCAAAAAAATCAAAAAATCGACGCCTAAGCTCGTTGTCTTCATTTTTCTTCTGATAAACGCAGCAATTTACCGAGTGGAACCTACTGTACTGGAGCTAAAAGTGCAGAATGACAAAGTCAGTCAATGCAAAGCCCTTTCGAAAAAAGATCTTCACAATGAGACAGACTCATGAGTCTTGAGTCTGTCCTGGGCAGAGCCTGGGATTACCAAACTGAAGAGAAGACAGTGTAAAAAGTGCAAAACGCGCCAGTGGTTTCTCCCATCAACCCACTAGGGTTGTAGGTCCTCACCCAGCCTATAGCTGGGAGACCTTCCTGGGGAGAGGTCTGGGTCTGGGGACATGGGGCACCCCGTCGGCCCTGCGAGGGTCCGATGCTGGGACCAGCTTCATGCTGCTAGTGCGTAGCTGGTGGGGCTTGGGGGGCAGGGCCGGGGGGTCCAGACTGGGAGGGATGGAGAGACTGTGGGGCAGGGGAACCGGCCTACGAGGGTTGGAGCGCTCGTACACGCTGTAGGGCGGCGGCGTCTTGTTCTCGCGGCGGATGAGCTCGTCCGAGCCCGAGGAGACCGAGTTGGGCATGGTGGGCCCCTGGTGGGCGGGGTGGTCTCCAGTGGTTGCCTCGGTGCCCGACGCCTCGGACACACTGCAGCGACTCATGGAGGAGATGCCGCTGCTGTAGCTACCAGAGAGGACGGGCGAGTTGGACACCAGTCCAGCCGACTGGCACTCAGTGGGTGAGGGCGTGAAGGGCGGCAATGAACTCTACGGAGAGACAGAAACAGAGAGACAATCAGAAACACAACAGAAAAAGAGAACCAATCAGAGGACCAAACAGAATTGGAGAACTTATCAGAGAACCAATCAGAAAACGGAGAACCAACCACAACCAATAGCTCAAACAAAGAAAGTACCAATCTCCTTAAGACTGCACGTGTGCTTCAAAGCCTAATGAGGCATAGCATAAAGGAACAATAAAGCCTATGAAGCATAAGAATAAAGACACCAGACAGATTGATAGTGCAACAGCCACAGTGCTTTTTCCACCTCATCATACATCAGTGTGCATTGGGACGGAGAAATACAATATCCGGCAGTTTCAGCGTGAGGAATCCAATACGTTGTCCAAATGTTTTCTGAGAAATTACACGGAAATACTGTTATATCTTGTTAATCTTACTTGGATTTAGTGGAGTGGACAATCGATCTGTTCTTTTTTTGCTACAGTTTGTCATGCTGAGACGCAGCAAATTCATGTTTCTGTCTGACAATTCGAAATGTTCATGTAACTTCTCTCAACAAGACTGAAGCTAAATGCTCGTTGATATGTTAATATTCCCCACATATCTCAAAGGCCTAGAGCGCTGAGCTGCCCCTCACAGCACAATCAAAGAAGAGCCCTCAGCAGACCTCCAACAGGCCCTGTTAACACACACACACACACACACACACACACACACACACACACACACACACACACACACACACACACACACACACGGCGTTGTATTTGTGTTGCTGTTTGTGCCTCACTTATAAAAAACTGCCAGTGCAAAGAACAACTGTATTTTATTTTCTAACAAAAAAAGAAGACTTTCTCAATGCAGGTTTGTAAAAGCCTGTTAAAAAGTCACTCCTAAACTGCCTTGCCACATGCAGGCTGGTGCTAGATAATAAATTGCTCATTAGCAGAGTTATCTGACAGGCGAAAGCCAATGTGGATGAGAACATGAGACGACATAGAGGGGGAAGATAATTCAATGGTGGTTCAATACTGCCTGACAACCAACAGAGAAACCATATAGCACACAGACATTCAAAGCACTGTCAGAACACTCAACAGCATTAGTAGTAGGAGAACAGAAAGAGATGCACATGCACACACTCTCCACACACACACGCGCACACACACACACACACACACACACACACACACACACACCCACACACACACGCATGTTTGATTCGCGCCTGTCTCAGTGGACGAATCCATTGAGGCCATGGGAATGTCAGTCCATCATCAAGACATGATACTGAAATTGTATATGGTTATAGTATTGAAACTATAATGGATACAACACTAATGTACACTACTGTTCAAAAGTTGGGGTCACTTAGAAATGGCCTTGTTTTTTAAAGAAAAAAATAAATAATTGTCCATTAAAATAACATAAAATTGATCAGAAATACAGTGTAGACATTGTTAATGTTGATAATGATTATTGTAGGAATTTCTACATAGACGTACAGAGGCCCATTATCAGCAACTATCACTCCTGTGTTCCAATGGCACGTTGTGTTAGCTAATACAGGTTTATCATTTTAAAAGGCTAATTGAGCATTAGAAAACCCTTTTGAAATGATGTTAGCACAGCTGAAAACTGTTGTTCTGTTTAAAGAAGCAATACAACTTGAGTATCTGGAGCATCAGCATTTGTGGGTTCAATTACAGGCTCAAAATGGCCAGAAACAAAGACTTTCTTCTTCGTCAGTCTATTCTTGTTCTGAGAAATGAAGGTATTTTCTATGCAAGAAATTGCCAAGAAACTGAAGATCTCGTACAACGCTGTGTACTACTCCCTTCACAGAACAGCGTAAACAGGCTCTAACCAGAATGGAAAGAGGAGTGGGAGGCCCCGGTGCACAACTGAGCAAGAGGACAAGTACATTAGAGTGTCTAGTTTGAGAAACAGACGCCTCACAAGTCCTCAACTGGCATCTTCATTAAACATCAACAGTGAAGAGGCGACTCCGAGATTCTGGCCTTCTAGGCAGCATGTCAAACTTGGATTAGCTAACACAACGTGCCATTGGAACACAGGAGTGATAGTTGCTGATAATGGGCCTCTGTACGCCTATGTAGATATTCCATTAAAAATCATCAGTTTCCAGCTACAATAGTCATTTACAACTTTAACAATGTCTACACTCTATTTCAATTTGATGTTATTATAATGGACAAAAAATGTGCTTTTCTTTCAAAAACAAGGACATTTCTAAGCGACCCCAAACTTTTGAACGGTAGTGTATATAATAATATTGTGGTTGCTGTCCGCGGTTCTGAAACATAATCCAGTGAACCGTAGAATTGGCGCCTTTCCCTATGTTGCTATGTGCATAATAGAAAATTAACCAGCATATTGGGATTGAGAACAATGCGGCGGAGGCAGCAGCAGCAGCAGAGACGAAGGAACAGCCCTTGCCTTAGCCTAACTGTCTAAGACGTGAGGAGAGAGGAAATCCCAACTTAATTAAATCTATAATCAACAGCCTAACTGTTAAATGTGCCTGGCTTTATAAATATATATCTACAGAAATAAGACAGATATTGCTTCTCTTGCCTGTTTGAGTGTTTGTTTAATAGCCTGCTGATTCCGTGAGCACCAAGCCTCATTCAACGGCAAAATGTTGGAGAAAGCAATTTCATAGATTCGCTATTCTTTGCTATGCTGTAATAAAGGCTTTACATTCGTTTTTTTTATTAGAACAGACTAGTATTACTTATAAAATATTTAATGTTGTTTACACTGTTCCAAACAGGCAGAACATTTATATTGTAATCTAACAGCACCGGTTTGTCACAGGTAATATGCACGCAGCTCTCGTTCCTATATCTCCTTCTTATTGTTATTATTACAATTATCATTATGATCATCATTATAATAATAAGTCATGTCGTTATCATTAGCAGGCTTGGTGTAGCAGCCTTGTATAACCGCCATCGAGCTGTAGGCCTAAGAGCGCGTCCTGTTTAGTCTTAATACCGTAACTTACTTTGGCCTACATTTCAATATCTATGCGACTGTGTCTATCAATCAATCCTTCATTCGTTCATGCCGTCACACAGCAGACGAGACATTCATGCTTTGAAAAGCAATCAAGCATTTTAGTTTTAAAATGAAGCAAAAAAACTAATGGAGCTGTGAGTAATCAGCCAAAACAATAAATAAACCGCAATTCACGAACGTATGCAACTGCTTTTAGTCTGCTGTAATAAAGGCTTTTTTTTCTCATTAGAACATACTCTCTGGTGTTGTTTACACTGTTCCAAATTGTCAGAAAAAAATAACATTGTAATCTAACAGCAACTGTTTGGCACACATACTCACGCAACGCTTGCTCCATTTTCCTTGAGCTCCAGTAGCTTCCACAACTAAGTCAAATGTCTTCCACAGATCTGACTTCCCCTTTCCCTCCTGAGCAACCAGTAAACATTTGCCCAATTCGAGTTTCTTTTTCACGTCTTCGGTATCCATTTTGCTGTCATGTACTGTGTTCGGAGTTTGTTATAAACAATTTATTGATGTGATTATGATAGGCTATAAGTCAGGCCCTAATGGTCACATGCATGTGATGCTTACATGCTTCACTAAAGAGAGAAAGGGTTGAGGGAATAGGGAATGTTCTTCCTAAACAAATTAGTGATAACAGAACTTTTCAGTCAGAAACTAGTGAGAAACTAAATGGCTGACATGATGTTGCAGCTTCAGGACGGACAGCTCAATAAACACTTGCTGTGGTGCCTTTTCACTGCAGTAGGGAGGAGAGCGAGACAATGTGCGCCAGTCACACAGGCACTCACATTTTGTTTTTTAACACAGTATGACCATCGGGCTCTTTAAGTCATTTGTGTGTATTAATTATTTAATCAAACAGTGTGCTTGAAGCATCAGACAAGCTCAGTGCATATGTAGTTAATTTTATTCAAAACACATAGGGTGTGTCTGTCTATATATGTAAAAATAAATGTAAACATTTCGACCAATCGATTGGTGGAAAGAAGACGACTCTCGGTCGACCAAGATGTTTTTTAGTCGGGGACAACCCTAACATACACTATATATACATAAGCATGTGGACACCCTTTCAAATGAGTGTATTCAGCTATTTCAGCCACACCTGTTGCTGACAGGTGTATAACATTTAGCAGACAGCCATGCAAACTCCATAGACAAACGTTGGCAAAAGAATGGCCTTAGTGAAGAGCTCAGTGACTTTCAACGTGGCACCGTCATAGGATGCCACCTTTCCAACAAGTCAGTTTGTAAAATGTCTGCCCTGCCAGAGTTGGCCAGGTCAACTGTAAGTGCTGTTATTGTGAAGTGGAAACATCTAGGACCAACAAGGGATCAGCTGTGAAGAGGTAGGCCACACAAGCTTACAGAACGGGATCGCCGAGTACTGAAGCGCGTAGCACATACAAATCGTCTGTCCTCGGTTGCAACCCTCACCACCAAGTTCCAAACTGCCTCTGTAAGAAACGTCAGCAAAATAACTTTCCGTCGGGAGCTTCAAATAATGGGTTTCCATGGCTGAGCAGCACATACAAGCTGAAGATCACCATGCACAATGCCAAGTGTCGGTTGGAGTGGTGTAAAGCTCGCCGCTAGTGGACTGGAGTGATGAATCACGCTTCACCATCTGTCAGTCCAACGAATCTGGGTTTGGCAGATGCCAGGAGAAAGCTGATCACGTAGTGTACATACATACAGTTGAAGTCGGACATTTACATACACTTAGGTTGGAGTCATTAAAACAGTTTTTTCAACCAAGTTTTTTTGTTAACAAACTATAGTTTTGGCAAGTCGGTTAGGACATCTACTTTGTGCATGACACAAATCATTTTTCCAGCAATTGTTTACAGACAGATTATTTCACTTATAATTCACTGTATCACAATTCCTGTGGGTCAGAAGTTTACATACACTAAGTTGACTGTGCCTTTAAACAGCTAGGAAAATTCCAGAAAATGATGTCATGGCTTTAGACGCTTCTGCTAGGCTAATTGACATAATTTGAGTCAATTGGAGGTGTACCTGTGGATGTATTTCAAGGCCTACCTTCAAACTCAGTGCCTCTTTGCTTGACATCATGGGAAAATCAAAAGAAATCAGCCAAGACCTCAGAAAAAAATTGTAGACCTCCACAAGTCTGGTTCATCCTTGGGATCCTTGGGAGCAATTTCGCCTGAAGGTACCACGTTCATCTGTACAAACAATAGTACGGAAGTATAAACACCATGGGACCACGCAGCCGTCATACCGTTCAGGAAGGAGATGAACGTACTTTGGTGCGAAAAGTGCAAATCAATCCCAGAACAACAGCAAAGGACCTTGTGAAGATGCTGGAGGAAACAGGTACGAAAGTATCTATATCCACAGTAAAACTAGTCCTATATAGACATAACCTGAAAGGCCGCTCAGCAAGGAAGAAGCCACTGCTCCAAAACCGCCATAAAAAAAGCCAGACAACGGTTTGCAACTGCACATGGGGACAGAGATCGTACTTTTTGGAGAAATGTCCTCAGGTCTGATGAACCAAAAATAGAACTGTTTGGCCATAATGACCATCGTTATGTTTGGAGGAGAAAGGGGGAGGCTTGCAAGCAGAAGAACACCATCCCAACTGTGAAGCACGGGGGTGGCAGCATCATGTTGTGGGGGTGCTTTGCTGCAGGAGGGACTGGTGCACTTCACAAAATAGATGGCATCATGAGGTAGGGAAATTATGTGGATATATTGAAGCAACATCTCAAGACATCAGTCAGGAAGTTAAAGCTTGGTTGCAAATGGGTCTTCCAAATGGACAATGACCGCAAGCATACTTCTAAAGTTGTGGCAAAATGGCTTAAGGACAACAAAGTCAAGGTATTGGAGTGGCCATCACAAAGCCCTGATCTCAATCCTATAGAAAATTTGTGGGCAGAACTGAAAAACGTGTGTGAGCAAGGAGGCCTACAAACCTGACTCAGTTACACCAGCTCTGGCAGGAGGAATGGGCCAAAATTCAACCAACTTATTGTGGGAAGCTTGTGGAAGGCTAATTGAAAACGTTTGACCCAAGTTAAACAATTTAAAGGCAATGCTACCAAATACTAATTGAGTGTATGTAAACTTCTGACCCACTGAGAATGTGATGAAAGAAATAAAAGCTGAAATGAATAATTCTCTCTACTATTATTCTGACATTTCACATTCTTAAAATAAAGTTGTGATCCTAACTGACCTAAGACAGGGAATTTTTACTAGGATTAAATGTCAGGAATTGGGAAAAACTGAGTTTAAATGTATTTGGCTAAGGTGTATGTAAACTTCCAACTTCAACTGTACATACACAGCTCCCTTGGCCTCAACCCTCAACAGGATATATTCACCAGCAGCCAGCCAACAACCCATAAAAGATTATAGGAAAGGTACAGGGCAGTTGTTTTATAAAATATGGAAAATATGTACCAGGTTCAGGGATATATAATGAAGAGGCTCTTCCTCTTGGTACATGAGAGGGGGAGCCATAGGGTTGTTATGGTGTTAAGAATGAATACAAATTCAGGAGAGAGGACCAGACTTGAATGCAACACTTTAAACTGTTGCCTTGAACGCAGCTCCCTAGCAACTCAACAAGCATCAGCTGCTGCTACTCATTGCTAATCAGACTCCTCTCTGTTCCGCAGTGCATGTCGTGTGGTGTTACTAGCCTTTCGAAGTCTTGCATTGCTCCTTCTCTACCTTCTATCTAGTATCTTTTAGATTCTTCCAAGGATCTCATAGGAGTGATTGCCATCATCACAGCAGCCTAACTATCAAGAACTGGCGATGATGTTTTGAGACTCAAAGCCAAACACTACAGGGTCCACTCCCTGGATCCTTCATCTGCAGCCATTGGCTTCGTCCGGTCCGTTCTCATTCACCTCCTGAATCCTCATTCTAACATCCGTTCCACTTCCTCAATAAAGATTTTTAACCCATTTTAATGCCTGGTACTTAAACTTGTGAAAGTGTGTGTGTGTGTGTGTGTGTGGTTTAAGTGGTGAGCAGGATGCTATACTGAGAGAACTCCTTCAGGGCCCTGGACTGAGCTCAGTTCTGTTTAGCTGGGCTGGCCATTGTTCTGCCAACCCGAATCAGTGTCATCTGTCACAGCCCAGTAACCACAGACTCACAGATGGACACATGCATGCACAAATACATACACCACGTACCACAAGCAAGCATGCATGTATGTACGCAAACCCGCACACATTCAGACAAGCATGCAGGCAAACAGGATCAAATGAGTCATCTACTGCTGGAATGAAGGACTCGGGGTTCTGATCCCATGCTGTCCTCCTGACCCTATTTTGTAGTGCACAGTATACTCAGATCAGCAGCATCAGAAAAACACTAGAGGACACAAATGCAATCACACACACAACAACACCAACCTTTTGTGGAGATCTGGACGTTGGGAGAGGGGACTGCGACCTCAAAGTCTTGGCTGAAGAGCCTGTTGACAGTCAACCAGAGAGAAACAGAGAAAGGAAGAAAAGAGGGCACGTTTAACTTCTGCCACCATTTTGTACCAGTCGACCTGATGACACTGGAGTAAGTCCTCCACAGCTGAGGACTTCAGTAGGTTTGGGCATCTATGAATCAAATAATCGCACAGCCGCGGGTCCTTAGCCAGCACTAAGCTGTTTATACATCCGACAGCTGCTCTTTGGAAGGCAAAACACTCAATTCAACGCAACAACAGTGGGGAAAAGTCAGCTCTAGTGAATCACAAAATAAATATATAACAAAAAATATATAACATAAGTCTAAGTTTACTGGAAGTGTCAGGCTCAGTGCTTGAAAAGTGGGAGTTTGGGAGTTATGTGCACTGCATGTGTGTATGTTTGTGTGTGTGTGTATGTGTGCACTCTCTGTGTGTGTGTGTGTGTGTGTGTGTGTGTGTGTGTGTGTGTGTGTGTGCACTCTCTGTGTGTGTGTGTGTGTGTGTGTGTGTGTGTGTGTGTGTGTGTGTGCATGTTTGTGTGTGCATGTGTGTGTGTTTATGTTTGTGTGTGCGCTGTGTGTGTATGTTTGTGTGTGCTGTGTGTGTGTGTGTGTGTGTGTGCACTGCATGTGTGTGTAGGCTTGCTGTTTGGGGATTTAATGAACCCCTGAAGCACCATAGAGATTAAAGTAGATGGAGATGGTATGAGAAGGCTCATCTATACAATCTTATCGTATAGTTGAGTCTAACTGGTTATAGTTATTATATACAGTTTGGATTATAGAGTAGCAGGCGGTATAGCAGAGGAAAAATATGCCCTCTGGACTAGTTGTCCCCTCAGATAAAAGACACTCATAAGGTATTCATGGCTTTATGACGTGAGCTTGACCAATTTATTTGTCTATAGGAACTCTTCTGCAATCATCATCAAAGTCAATCATATAGACTGTTTTATGATTTTCGTCCTGTACCAAAGTGTGTCAGATAGTTAATTATTGTTCATCATTTTTTTTATTTAACCTTTATTTAAATAGGCAAGTCAGTTAAGAAAAAAAAAGTATTATTTACAATAAGTAGAAGGAATAAATAGCTTTGGTACTGGACTATTTGTGTACTCAACAGTGCTAGATGGTTGCCTTTGGCAGGATAATAACAAGTTGGCTAGAGCAGAAACAGACAGGCACCCAGGCTAGAATACAGACCATTATTATACAGTATGTATACATCATGTGAAGGAGAAGATATTTATAGAAGCAAACCAGGAGGAATAGAAGAGAGCAGCTGAGTTTATAGCAGAGAATTGACAGCGTAAACAACGAGCCCTGTAAGAGAGCGGCTGAGTTTATAGCAGAGAGTTGACAGCGTAAACAACGAGCCCTGTAAGAGAGCAGCTGAGTTTATAGCAGAGAGTTGACAGCGTAAACAACGAGCCCTGTAAGAGAGCAGCTGAGTTTATAGCAGAGAGTTGACAGCGTAAACAACGAGCCCTGTAAGAGAGCAGCTGAGTTTATAGCAGAGAGTTGACAGCGTAAACAACGAGCCCTGTAAGAGAGCAGCTGAGTTTATAGCAGAGAGTTGACAGCGTAAACAACGAGCCCTGTAAGAGAGCAGCTGAGTTTATAGCAGAGAGTTGACAGCGTAAACAACCAGCCCTGTAAGAGAGCAGGTGGAAGCACCAGGTGTCAAAATATGGGGGAAAAGATTAGTGCCATTCCTCATTGGTCGAGTGTTCTGATTGGTTTACCTGAGTGTGGTGGCCTAGGAGGAACAGGGGGACAGAGCAACTTTCCCACAGTGTCAGAGAACTGTGTGTTGTTGACCTCTTTTACACTGTCTAGACTCCGGCTACTGAAGGTGGCTCTCACTATGTTGGTGTACAAACATATAGACAGACATGCATCAATCACTGCTCTTTGGGTTACAACACAACACAACACAACATATCACAACACATCAGACGATGTAAACTAGAATCTAGATCTGTATTAGAATGTTATCATAGTGAATAACTGGACATTTGATAACAGAGGTAGGGATTTGTGTCTGTTGCTGTAGCTGATGATTTATGACAGTTACTACATTTCAAGATTTTCTTAGCCTGAATATAAAGCATGGTCAGGTGGAGATTTGACAGACTGCACCTTTAAATTTGTGGGATTGGCAGATAGCCTAGCAGTTAAGAGCGTTGGGCCAGTGACCGAAAGGTCGCTAGTTTGAATTCCCGAGCCGACAAGGTGAAAAATCTATGAATGTGCCCTTGAGCAAGGCACTTCATCCTAATTGCTCCACGATCGCCGTTGAATGGCGGACCTTGGGTGTGACCCCTCTTTCCCAGGGATGTCTCAGAGAGAGGGCTATATGCAAAAAAACACCTTTCCAATTAATACACACTTATATATGTGTGAAATAGGACAGATACAAATTCTGAATTGTTATTATTAACAATCACCCACACCTCAATCTTCTTATGTACTGAATATCATGCAACTGACAGGTTTAGTTTATCTTAAACCCTCGCTGTGCTGTTTAGAATGCAGTGAGAGAAATCACACTGTAAATAACACTTCCCTGTTCTCTCCTGTTAATACGAAGATGCTCTTCCTGTGTTAAGTTCATTCTTCCACAAACTGGTGTAAAAGAGCAGGTTTGCCTGTGTTTGCGCATTTCCACTTGAGCCGAGTGAACACACCTTAAAGTGGCACACCACTGTGCTTGTGGATCGACGTGATTTGTTTCACAGGAATATTCATTTTTCCGCATATTTTTTATATTTTCTATAAAATACTAATTTCACGAGTTAATTGTCCCTGAACCTCTAACCTTCAGTGAAGTTCACAGAAAGCAATCAAACAGCTGAGCTTTTTTTTAATTACACAAGGGCCCTTCCAAACTAGATCTGAAATACCGCCCCACTGGAATATGTAAAAATATAAAGCGCTTATATAACACACAGAATATACAAAACAGGCATCTGTGGATAAAAAAAACTGACACACATATGCATTTATACATATGTATAACCTTCCGAAAAGGCGTATTCCATCAAACCTTGGGGAATAAACGTGTTTTCACGCATTCTGATATTAATATATAAAAAGCATCAATTTAATGTGTAAAGTGCACTACTTTCGACCAGAGCCACATGGGCCTTGGTCAAAAGTAGTGCACTATATAAGGAATAAGGGTGCCATTTGGGATTCCTCACAAGTCTGTTGTTGACTGTGAATACTGATGGAGCTGAGAGGGAATAGACCTCATGGGGAGAGGCTGTCATTGAAGCAGATGTCTCCTCTCCAGATAAAGTCTGTCACATCTCACCGGTCAGTCTGTCAACTACACTCATGTCCGGACAGATGACCACAGCAATGATCTCTTTGACTGACTGGAGGATGAGAAGCGACTGTTTAGCAGCACGCTAGTGTCTTGGTACGACACATAGCCAAGGATACCATGGTGATGTAATGGTTTTGGGCTTATATACTCATGTACTGTAAAGAGAGATGGAGACAATGACTGAGATGACATATAAGACAATGAGACGTGTTTTACCTTTGTCTGGTGCAGAAAGGTTAGGATCACTTCGGGGTAGTGTGGTGTCACCTATTTGATGAGGGGTCGCCCTCTAGAAAAAGCAAACAAGACAGCACAATACTGAAGCTACAAAATCCATAAAGGAGAGTAAGATATTTTGACTTATGTGGAGTTCAGGTTTCACAGTCTTAACATAGAGAAATCCATACTATGAGTGACATTTCATGCTTGCTGAAGAGCTCTTTGGGTTCAAACTGCAGAGATCTTAATTAAGGTATAATAACTGTACTTGTCTGAGTATTGATTTGCTCGTGTGTGTTCACCTGGGCAGGGTCAAGGGGATTGGGGTAGATGGCACTGACAGGTCTCTCCCTGGAAGAGAGGCAGGAGTTCTCTCTGGAATGCTTGTGTTTGTCCTGCAGCTGGGGAGAACCTGGAGGGAGAGGTGAAGAGAGAGGAGAGATTTAGATGTAGATTTTATTGGTGACAGCTACTCTTCCTGGGGTCCAACACATAATGAAAAATACTTTAAAAATGTACATACATTTAAAAACATTAACAAAGACATTACAGTCTCACACGCATACATACAGTACCAGTCAAAAGTTTGGACACGCCTACTCATTCAAGGGCTTTTCTTAATTTTTTACTATTTTCTACATTGTAGAATAATAGTGAAGACATCAAAACTATGGAATCATGTAGTAACCAAGTGTTAAACAAATAAAAATATATTTTATATTTGAGATTCTTCAAAGTAGCCACCCTTTGCCTTGATGACAGCTTTGCACACTCTTGGTATTCTCTTAACCAGCTTCACCTGGAATGCTTTTCCAACAGTCTTGAAGGAGTTCCCACATGCTGAGCACTTGTTGGCTGCTTTTCCTTCACTCTGCGGCCCAACTCATTATGAACCATCTCAATTGTGTTGAGATCAGGTGATTGTGGAGGCCAGGTAATCGGATGTAACACTCCATCACTCTCTTTCTTGGCTAAATAGCCCTTACACAGCCTGGAGGTTTGTTGTGTCATTGTCCTGTTGAAAAACAAATGATAGTCCAACGAGATGGGATAGCGTATCGCTGCAGAATGCTGTGGTAGCCATGCTGGTTAAGTGTGCCTTGAATTCTCAATAAATCACAGACGGTGAGGGGGTGCTTTGCTGGTGACACTATCACACCTCCTCTTCCATGCTTCACGGTGGGAACCACACATGCGGAGATCATCCGTTCACCTACTCTGCGTCTCACAAAGACACGACGGTTGGAACCAAAAATCTCAAATTTGGACTCATCAGACCCAAAGGACAGATTTACACCAGTCTAATGTCCATTGCTCATGTTTCTTGGCCCAAGCAGGTCTCTTATTATTGGTGTCCTTTAATAGTGGTTTCTTTGCAGCAATTTCACCATGAAGGCCTGATTCACATAGATTCCTCTGAACAGTTGACGTTGAGATGTGTCTGTTACTTGAACTCTAAGAAGCATTTATTTGGGCTGAAATCTGAGGTTCAGTTAACTCTAATGAACTCATCCTCCGCAGCAGAGGTAACTCTGGTTCTTCCTTTCCTGTGGCGGTCCTCATGAGAGCAAGTTTCATCATAGCACTTGATGGTTTTTGCGACTGCACTAGAAGAAACTTTAAAAGTTCTTGACTTTTTCCGCATTGACTGAACTTCATGTCTTAAAGTAATGATGGACTGTCATTTCTCTTTGCTTATTTTAGCTGTTCTTGACATAATATGGACTTGGTATTTTACCAAATAGGGCTATCTTCTGTAGCCCTATTGTCACAACACAAATAATTGGCTCAAACGCATTAAGAAGGAAATCAATTCCAGAAATTAACTTTTAACAAGGCACACCTGTTAATTGAAATGCATTCCAGGTGACTACCTCATGAAGCTGGTTGAGAGAATGCCAAGAGTGTGCAAAGCTGTCATCAAGGCAAAGGGTGGCTACTTTGAAGAATCTCAATTATAAAATATATTTTGATTTGTTTAACACTTTTTTGGTTACGACATGATTCCATGTGTTATTTCATAGTTTTGACGTATTCACTATTATTCTACAATGTAGCAAATAGTAAAAAAATAAAGAACACCCTGGAATGAGTAGGTGTGTCCAAACTTTTGACTGGTACTGTACATTACTACATATTAGAGAACGACCAATAATCGTCTGAGCCGATATAGCGGGCCGATGCTGGCCTTTTCTAGTCTTTCGGCTATCGACCCTTCTCTATCGGCTTTTCTGATAGTCCCTCTACACAGCAAAGCGGCTGCTATGCCAGCCCCCATTCACTGCCTGAGCCACGAGCACCGCACAATGCCGAAGCAAATCAGCAGCAGCAAGCTAGCTCATTCTCCAACAGAAAGTTGGACTTGACACAGTGAGCAAAATCAAACTCCTGTTGCAAATATTAGTTTAGTTAATTCACTAATAATAAGGGTAGTGTTGATGTGCCCGGACATGCAGGCAATAGCAAGTTAGCTATGTGACCTGTTAGCAAAGATTACAATAACTAACCCTTTCATCTGTGGTGTTAGCTAGCTAGCTATATTAGCTACTATGCTAGTTAGCTGGCTGGATAAACATGGTGCTAAGATATCAGATAGGAGCTAATGGCAGAGAGGAAGAGTGAGGCTCAACTCGGCGGAATATCTCCCTCCCTCCAGCAGGTGGCATTTTATTTGTTGTTTTGCCCACAAAGCAAGGAAGCTTTTGTATGGAGGTCAATGAGTGTGGAATTTGGTCAACAAAGAAATGTATGGCTTTTTTGCTACATAAGGTTTATTTGATCTACCGTAATTTCCGGACTATAAACCGCAACTTTTTTCCCACGCTTTGAACCTCGCGGCTTAAACAATGACGCGGCTAATATATGGATTTTTCCCGCTTTCAAATTTTTTTTCTCCAAAAAAACACATTCTGTGACGTGCTCAGTTTTTTGGCGGCATGAAGCTTTCATTAGACCAATGAAATTGCTGAATGGGTTAAGGTCAAACAACTTTTTTGTTTACTGTTTAGATTTAATCGAGCGCTCTCAAACTTCCCATCATTCTGATTACGGTAGTCATTTTGTCACCCTCATCATGGCAAAGACACGGAGAAATGCATATGATGCAACTTTCAAGTTGAAGGCGATTGATCTGGCTGTTGGAAAAGGAAATAGAGCTGCTGCACGGGAGCTTGGTCTTAATGAGTCGATGATAAGACATTGGAAACAGCAGCGTGAGGAATTGACTCAGTGCAAAAAGACAACTAAAGCTTACTGCTAGTTTTTTATTTTTTGTTACAAGCCGTGTTTCGTTAAAGCCTATTTATTTTTGTTACAAGCCGTGTTTCGTTAAAGCCTATTTATTTTTGTTACAAGCTGTGTTTCGTTAAAGCCTGTGTAAAGTTAATTTGTTTCATAGTCATAGACATAGACATGTGCGGCTTATTTATGTTCAAAATATATATATTTTTTTAATTCAGTGGGTGCGGCTTATATTCAGGTTCGCTCAATAGTCCGGAAATTACGGTATTAGATGCTATGAAATACTTAAGTTGTTATGAGTGTACTGATATAAGTAGGACACGTGACATCCTGGCAACTTTAAGAAAAAACACTTTATACAGTTTCTGAGATATCTTGCGATGGCTATGCATATTCATGGCATGAGGCTAGTAGCATAGCATCTCTCTCCATTGAATACACGTGGTTGATGTCATCAACCCTCATCGAATATTCCAAAAAAGATTACAATAATGAGATGTATCCACCATTCCAAAGAAAGGATAGGCAGGAGTTACAGCCTACCGTGTCGCTTTGTGGACAACGATTGTAAGGGCAGAGTGACATGTATCTTGTCAGTATATCCATAATCTTTGCTAATAGCCAATGTAGCTAGCTAACGTTAGCTGGTTATCATTTTGAACATGTACCATTTTCTGCAATGCGCCATCTGACTTGCGGTGTAACGTTAGTTATTTACTGGTGTACTAATCTGACCAGCGATAGTCGTATCCGTAAACTGTCAGTTAATAGTCGGATTAGACGATTGTCGTAATATGGAAATGAGGAAGTGTTTTAAAATGCCTAATGGGCAGACTGAGTCAGACAGAACATGCATCATCGTTTCATCTTTTTTCCTACCCTCACTCTCCTTGTTAGATATTATGCACATTTATGGCTTGGTAGCAAATGACATCGCCATTGAGCTAGTTCTCATGGTATCAGTAAACAGCTCTAAGTGATATGAGCGATGGAGAGAGATGCAAGGAGATGTGAAAAGGAGGTGAGTTACAGCCTCGCTCTATCCAATCGTAGCAGTAGGATGAAGTTACAATATACATATGCTTTAACTAGGTTAACTAGATCAGATAGGGGAGAGGCGTTGTGTTATTTGTTTTATTGGCGAGAGAGAGCGAGAGAGAGACAAAGAGAGACAAAGAGAGACAAAGAGAGGAAGAGGGGGGGAGTGTGAGAATAGGTGTTAAACCAATGATGACACACAAAAAAACACAAGTGCAAAAGGTGGTCTTGTTAGACAAGCGATACACACAAATAAACGAGCATAGAAGCTGGCAGTCAACAACCATCGACCAACCAACAGCTCCCTGTTCCACATCCTCCACCCTGGCTGTTTCCACCTCACTAACCTCAGCACATAAAAGACCTGTCCTGCTGGGCTGGCTGGCTGTCAGACTGTGGTGGCGCCAGACACTCATTCCAGGGATAACGTGTACACAGACGACGCATGCACACGTGTGCACAGACACACACATTACAGGCAGTACTGATTACAGCGTATCACTGGCTGCCCGTAGATCCTTTTCCATTACACATTATATGGCAATTAGCTTTAGAATGGACATCATATGGGAATGAGATGACCATCTTGCAGGCAGTTCAGTTTGCTGTACTTCTCTAACCACTTTATGGTCCTGACAGTGGCTTGATAGGGGTCCTTCTGGTTGCACAGGAGCTGCCAAGGGGAGTGTATAGGCATCCAGAAATGTCTCCATATATTCTTATGTTTATGATCTGCGTCAGGCAGAAACACACGAGAGTGTCTGAGCGAGAGGAGATAAGAGGCTGGAGGAGCGATTAGACAGTCACGATCCTCTAACAAACCTCCTAACGTGGCTGGCTGTGGTACCAGGCTTCTAATAGGACTTAGAAACATTCTCCATGATTCACAGGCGTAATCAACAACGCACCCTCTCAAGATCTGATTTGTATCTCCATTTCATCTCTCTTTCTTTCTCCCACGTATGCATTCACGCATACATTTTTCAATCAAACACTACTTTGGTAAAAACAATCTAACTACGTAACAACAAAATGGTAATCATTTTATTTCTCTCCTTCTTGCGATTTCTTTCTGTCTACTTTCATCTATTTTGTTGTTTGGTTTATTTGGATAGGGACAAGTACAAATACATTGAACAAACAAACGTCCAATGGGTGTTTCTATCTCGCGCATCTTTTCAACAAATCACATTGAATCACACGCATTACATTATCACAATTACATGCACAAAGCAAATGTCATATTGCGGTGGCAGAATTTGGGGTATGAACCAAACCAGCTCATGCCTTTGTCTGAGAAATTGAACTTGTGAAGTTTGGAGATCAGTACACTGTGATTAACTATGTCAAAGGACTTTTTCATGTCACGGAAGACTGCTCCGACCACATTTCCCTCATCCAGTGATTTCTTGAGGTCCTCCAGTAGGACACCGTTTTCTGTTTCAGTGAAGTATTTTGGTCTGAATACAGATTGTTCCCAGTGCAAGTACTGATGCTATTTCAGATATGATATGAGCTGGGTTTTTTCTCTCTCTCTCTCTACCTCCACCTCTCTACCTCGACCTCTCTTTGAGGGCAGAGTGTGCACAGCCTGTCCTCTCTGGGTAGCCAGATCTGCCTGTGACGGCCGGTCTCTATGGCCAGGCTGTGTTCATTGAGTCTGTAAATAGTCTGTGTTTTTCTCCGTCACGGTGGTCAGAGAGAGAGGGAGAGAGAGAGAGAGAGAGAGAGAGGTTATTTTCTCCCAATGTTTTCCTTTCAAAGTCATATTCGTTTTCAGTTTTGCAGAAGAAAATTGCCTGTATGTCTGCAAAGTCCTCGCAGTGTAAAAGGAAATGCAGCTCTGCCTCGACCTCTCTTTGAGGGCAGAGTGTGCTCAGCCTGTCCTCTCTGGGTAGCCAGATCTGCCTGTGACGGCCGGTCTCTATGGCCAGGCTGTGTTCATTGAGTCTGTAAATAGTCTGTGTTTCTATCCGTCACGGTGGTCAGATAGTTTGCCACCAAGCACTGTGTTGAAGGCCAAAAAGCATTCAAGTGTGTTTTGGGTTAATGTGGTGTCTTTCCAATAGGTGATATATTTTTATTTTTGTTCCTCATTGGGTTCACCCCCCCCCCCCCCCCCCCCTCTCACACTCTCGCTTTCTCTGTCCCTCTCTTACTCCTTCTCTCTGCTAGTCTTACCTCTGGCGCTGGACGGAGCAGAACTGGTCACGTTGGGAGAGGCAGAATGATTGGAGCTGAGGCTTGAGGTAGACGGACTGGGCTGAAGGGACAAACAACTACATCAACAACATCACTGACAAGTTAAGAATTATAGACAGCCAGGACAGTGTGGGGGAGTGGAATTATCCAAATCTAGTTTAGATCAGTGCCTTTCTCAAGTGAGCTTTTGCAAACACACAAAAAAAGGAATTCGCTCTGGTAAAAGGGAGGTCGCGGGGTAAATTCAATTGGGAATTGTACCTGCATGTTGAAGACTTCATCAGAGCTCTCCGACTGCCCTGTGATGTTGCTCACTTCATTGGAGGCCTGAGATGACAGCGATGACGACGAGTAGCGGTTGACAGCCGGGTAAGTGAGGGGACTGATCACAAACATAACACACACATTGAGAGTGAGAGAGAGAAATAGAGAAAGAGAGAGAGAGAGAAAATAAGATCCGTTACTTTCAGAATGTTGTTGAGCATTCATCTGACATAATACCATATCATTCTGATAAAAAGGCACAATATTTGGGTTTCAGGAGAAAATCGCAGCCAAATAATCTCTCCTTCAATCACAAGTAACTGTTAGTGAGTTTTAAATTAGCAAGCTGTCGATTTAAGAGGACAGTAAATATTCAATGAGAGAAATGTCAGTGACAGATTGAGGCTGGGTGCGCGTGTGTGCTTGCACGTGCATGTGTATATTTCACTCTGTATGTCTATGCCTCATTACGCTCGTGAAGAGGTAGGATCTCACAGGTAGAGAATGGCAGGGTCACTGAGCACACACACAGAGAGCTCACTGCAGGTGCCAGTCTGCCCACCTACGCCCATATGGTGCCATACCAGGAAGTGAGATCGACCGGGGGGGGGTAGAGGATGTACAGACAGAAAGGGAAAAGAGAAGTGAAGATGGAGAGGAAAGAAAATATTATGGGAGTGAAAAGAGAGAGGAAGAGGGGAAAAAAAGATACGAGGACAGTGTTTCTCACCTGCGTCTGGCCACCACGCGAGCGCCATCTGGGCTGATGATGTTGGGGACTGAGTTCCTGCATGAACTACGCGGGCTGCCGTTGGTGAAGTGCACGGGGCTGGCGCGCACATACGCTGGAAACTCCTGGGGTGGGGATTAGACGGAAAGAGAAGAGGGAGGGGAAACCTGTGATTAGCATATTGTTTATGCTAGCATGAGTTATGGCTGTGCTAATGCAGGCTTGATGAAGGTTAATTTGAGGGTTAGAGATTGTGCTCCTGTTGAGTGGCCTTCACTAACCTGGATCCCCAGACTAGACTTCATCACATGGAACTGGTCCACCAGCTTCTTGTGTAGAGGTCTCATGTCCTGAGGAACAAACTTCTCGTGGACGGCCAGGCCATACTCCAGGATGTGAGCCTGGAAGAGAGAGTCGGAGCAATTAGGTTTGTTAACATTCATCTCTTCCAGATGAAATATCATCACAAAAGCTAAGCAGTTCTCCTAATAAAGTAGGGCTAGTGTTTTCCAACGTTGGAAACTGACCTGTTCGAACATGAGTTCCCTTAGTCGTCCGATCTTCTCCCCGTCCTCCGGGTGATTCACGACGTAGTCTTTCACAAAGAACGCCTGCACGAACACAATTCATTGGATGTTTTGAATTTGTTTGATTTCATCAGTTTATTTCATTGTGTCACCATGTTTCCACCATGTATGTATGTCTGTCTCTCTCTCTCTCTCTCTCTCTCTCTCGCTCTCTATACGTATTTTTGTGGGCAAAAGACAAAAATGAAGAAATAATATTCATAATGTAAACATGCTTTGCATATTCCCTGATGTTGATATTGCAACCCTTGAGATGAGTGCAGATTAGAGTCAAGGCTTTTTAATCTGCATCACAATAAAAACACATCAGAAAATGAACAACAACAACTCTAAATCTTTTTTAAAATCTTCAGTGGAAAGAGAGCAAAGGGGGAAGAGTCGCCACAAAGGAGATAGCAGGGTTTGGTCTCCCTCACAAGGACTTTGTGGCAGGCTATCTCCAAAGAGACAGAGAGAGAGATATGCGAGAGGGGGAGGGACTCAAAAGACTCAAAAGGAGAGAGGAGCTCACTGCTTACGTCAATGCCCCCTCCCAAACAGGCATGGTCCTATCTGTGTCTACCATCTGAGTGTGAGGCAACCTCTACCATGACACTAGCTAAACAACAACACACACAATTACCACCAAGTGAACGTTGTAACAGCGCTAGCTAGGCAACAGTAGCAGGCTAATCTCCCGATCGTTATCCCCGACACAAAACGCAGCTTTACGACCCCCGCTGTGACGCTGTGAAATGCCACGGTCGCTTTGACCAAAATAACTGGTGTGAAAGATAGTCCAAAGCCACAGAAAAAGGGACTTATTCCGTCTTAGTGAATCATAGCGTGGCTGTATGAATAAAATTGTCTGAAATCCATAGCCGAGGGTGGAAAAATAACCAATATTTGCATCAAATTATACTTTTCTCTTGTGCTGGTTGGACTTGAGATTGGAGGAGAAACTCCAAGTGTCAAGTGACATTGTGAATCATTATAAAACCTCAATTAAAGATGAAATGCTGGCAATAAATAGATATTAAATCAGGCTGGATTCTCCTTCAGGGCTGGAACTATAACCATAAGCAATAAATCAAAATATGAATGCTGATATCTGCTTCATTTATGGCTGAACAAATTGGCATAAAAGTCAATTGCGTTATCCTAATAAAGTAACTGATTGATGGTGTATTGTGTGCAATATTCCTCAAGACAACTCCATACATTAATATCATGGAGAATTGACGTTCTCATTGCCTTTATGGATAGTACATATCATCATTATATCCCTCAAATGGTACACACTTGAAATTAGTAATATGTTTATAAAATGTATGCATTGTAAACTTCCGGTTTGGAGCGAGCAGTCGCACTACGCTTCACTCCACAGGTAATATTACACTTCACTACATTACAACGGTTTGATTTGTTTGATCCGAGCAATTCTTTTCTTTTCTTAGCTAGCTACATAGCCGTCTTTGTATCAAAGATAATCGTGTAGCTTAGAGTAATTATCGAAGTTAGCTATCTTCGTCCTCCTAACGTAGTCATCACTGCTAGCTAGCTAGTCAACACTGCTAGCTAGCCAACCAGCCAACTTCCACCGACTAGCTGCACTATCTATTACATTACAACGGAACGACTTGACTAGTGTAGTGTTAGTGAGCCAGCTACTTAGTTGTCTTTGCATCTAAGATAATTGTGTAGTTTAGAGTAATTATTAGTAAGTAGCCAGCCGCGACGCCAGACGTAGTCAACACACCTAGTCATCATTAATCCACTGCTAGCTAGCTAGCCAACAGCTAGCCAACCGTTACCGACTAGCAGCGCTGTAGATACCAATACTTTACAACGGAACGATTTGACTAGTGCAGTGTTGGCTAGCTAGCTACATAGTTGTCTTTGTCATAGCTTGATAATTGTGTAGTTTAGTAATTACCGAGGTTAGCTAGCCAGCTATTGCCGTCCCCCGCGACGCCATTTTTCCAAACCCAGCCAACTAGTAACACTGTAGAAACTAAAATACATTACAAAGGAACGTCTTGATTAGTGTTATGTTAGCTAGCTACAAAGTTGCTTTTGTATCATGACAAGGTGTAGTACTGAAACTATCGAGGTCACCTAGCCAGCTACACCTAGCCAGCTACACGGTCAAACAAAGTCAACAACGCAGCCACTGCTAGCTAGCCTACTCCACCAGCCAGCAGTACTGTTTCATTTTCGTCATTTTAGTCAATAGATTTTTTGCAACGTAAGCTTAACTTTCTGAACATTTGAGACGTGTAGTCCACTTGTCATTCCAATCTCCTTTGCATTAGCGTAGCCTCTTCTGTAGCTTGTCAACTATGTGTCTGTCTATCCCTGTTCTCTCCCCTCTGCACAGGCCATACAAAACGCTTCACACCGCGTGGCCGCTGCCACTCTAACCTGGTGGTCCCAGCGCGCACGACCCACGTGGAGTTCCAGGTCTCCGGCAGCCTCTGGAACTGCCGGTCTGCGGCCAACAAGGCTGAGTTCATCTCAGCCTATGCTACCCTCCAGTCCCTAGACTTCCTGGCGCTGACGGAAACATGGATCACCACAGATAACACTGCTACTCCTACTGCTCTCTCCTCGTCTGGCCACGTGTTCTCGCATACCCCTAGAGCATCGAGCCAGCGGGGTGGTGGCACTGGAATCCTCATCTCTCCCAAGTGGACATTCTCTCTTTCTCCCCTGACCCATCTGTCTATCTCCTCATTTGAATTCCATGCTGTCACAGTTACCAGCCCTTTCAAGCTTAACATCCTCATCATTTATCGCCCTCCAGGTTCCCTTGGAGAGTTCATCAATGAGCTTGACGCCTTGATAAGTTCCTTCCCTGAGGATGGCTCACCTCTCACAGTTCTGGGTGACTTTAACCTCCCCACGTCTACCTTTGACTCATTCCTCTCTGCCTCCTTCTTTCCACTCCTCTCCTCTTTTGACCTCACCCTCTCACCTTCCCCCCCTACTCACAAGGCAGGCAATACGCTTGACCTCATCTTTACTAGATGCTGTTCTTCCACTAATCTCATTGCAACTCCTCTCCAAGTCTCCGACCACTACCTTGTATCCTTTTCCCTCTCGCTCTCATCAAAAACTTGTCACTCTGCCCCTATTCGGATGGTATTGCGCCGTCCCAACCTTCGCTCTCTCTCTCCTGCTACTCTCTCCTCTTCCATCCTATCATCTCTTCCCTCTGCTCAAACCTTCTCCAACCTATCTCCTGATTTTGCCTCCTCAACCCTCCTCTCCTCCCTCTCTGCATCCTTTGATTTTCTCTGTCCCCTATCCTCCAGGCCGGCTCGGTCCTCCCCTCCTGCTCCGTGGCTCGACGACTCACTGCGAGCTCACAGAACAGGGCTCCGGGCAGCCGAGCGGAAATGGAGGAAAACTCGCCTCCCTGCGGACCTCGCATCCTTTCACTCCCTCCTCTCTACATTTTCCTCTTCTGTCTCTGCTGCTAAAGCCACTTTCTACCACTCTAAATTCCAAGCATCTGCCTCTAACCCTAGGAAGCTTTTTGCTACCTTCTCCTCCCTCCTGAATCCTCCTCCCCCTCCCCCCCCCTCCTCCCTCACTGCGGATGACTTCGTCAACCATTTTGAAAAGAAGGTTGACGACATCCGATCCTCGTTTGCTAAGTCAAGCGACACCGCTGGTCCTGCTCACACTGCCCTACCCTGTGCTTTGACCTCTTTCTCCCCTCTCTCTCCAGATGAAATCTCGCGTCTTGTGACGGCCGGCCGCCCAACAACCTGCCCACTTGACCCTATCCCCTCCTCTCTTCTCCAGACCATTTCCGGAGACCTTCTCCCCTACCTCACCTCGCTCATCAACTCATCCTTGACCGCTGGCTACGTCCCTTCCGTCTTCAAGAGAGCGAGAGTTGCACCCCTTCTGAAAAAACCTACACTCGATCCCTCCGATGTCAACAACTACAGACCAGTATCCCTTCTTTCTTTTCTCTCCAAAACTCTTGAACGTGCCGTCCTTGGCCAGCTCTCCTGCTATCTCTCTCAGAACGACCTTCTTGATCCTAATCAGTCAGGTTTCAAGACTGGGCATTCAACTGAGACTGCTCTTCTCTGTGTCACGGAGGCTCTCCGCACTGCTAAAGCTAACTCTCTCTCCTCTGCTCTCATCCTTCTAGACCTATCTGCTGCCTTTGATACTGTGAACCATCAGATCCTCCTCTCCACCCTCTCCGAGCTGGGCATCTCCGGCGCGGCCCACGCTTGGATTGCGTCCTACCTGACAGGTCGCTCCTACCAGGTGGCGTGGCGAGAAGCTGTCTCCGCACCACGTGCTCTCACCACTGGTGTCCCCCAGGGCTCTGTTCTAGGCCCTCTCCTATTCTCGCTATACACCAAGTCACTTGGCTCTGTCATATCCTCACACGGTCTCTCCTATCATTGCTATGCAGACGACACACAATTAATCTTCACCTTTCCCCCTTCTGACAACCAGGTGGCGAATCGCATCTCTGCATGTCAGGCAGACATATCAGTGTGGATGACGGATCACCACCTCAAGCTGAACCTCGGCAAGACGGAGCTGCTCTTCCTCCCGGGGAAGGACTGCCCGTTCCATGATCTCGCCATCACGGTTGACAACTCCCTTGTGTCCTCCTCCCAGAGTGCTAAGAACCTTGGCGTGATCCTGGACAACACCCTGTCGTTCTCCACTAACATCAAGGCGGTGACCCGATCCTGTAGGTTCATGCTCTACAACATTCGCAGAGTACGACCCTGCCTCACACAGGAAGCGGCGCAGGTCCTAATCCAGGCACTTGTCATCTCCCGTCTGGATTACTGCAACTCGCTGTTGGCTGGGCTCCCTGCCTGTGCCATCAAACCCCTACAACTCATCCAGAACGCCGCAGCCCGTCTGGTGTTCAACCTTCCCAAGTTCTCTCACGTCACCCCGCTCCTCCGCTCTCTCCACTGGCTTCCAGTTGAAGCTCGCATCCGCTACAAGACCATGGTGCTTGCCTACGGAGCTGTGAGGGGAACGGCACCTCCGTACCTTCAGGCTCTGATCAGGCCCTACACCCAAACAAGGGCACTGCGTTCATCCACCTCTGGCCTGCTCGCCTCCCTACCTCTGAGGAAGCACAGTTCCCGCTCAGCCCAGTCAAAACTGTTCGCCGCTCTGGCACCCCAATGGTGGAACAATCTCCCTCACGATGCCAGGACAGCGGAGTCAATCACCACCTTCCGGAGACACCTGAAACCCCACCTCTTTAAGGAATACCTGGGATAGGATAAAGTAATCCTTCTAACCCCCCCCCCACTTTAAAGGATTTAGATGCACTATTGTAAAGTGTTTGTTCTACTGGATATTATAGGTGAATGCACCAATTTGTAAGTCGCTCTGGATAAGAGCGTCTGCTAAATGACTTAAATGTAAATGTATATCATGATATATACCTGAAACCTACTGGATCTAAACAGTCACGTCATGTAGTGTATAGATTCAGCAGCATTGTATATCATGATATATACATGAAACCTACTGGATCTAAACAGTCACGTCATGTAGTCTATAGATTCAGCAGCATTGTATATCATGATATATACATAAAACCTACTGGATCTAAACAGTCACGTCATGTAGTCTATAGATTCAGCAGCATTGTATATCATCATATCCTTCATTCAATGAGCCTATTGGATCAAAGCTCTGGCAGATAATGTACTTCAAGCAGCAACAGGTGGGCGTTGCGCAAACCCAACCGTAGCTAGCTTAGCTATTCTCTCCCAGGTCAAACTCATTTCCTGTTACACCCTCATCTCGGGCTTCATCTCATCCTCTCCACCGCCAGTTTAACGGAGGTGAGAGGTGGTGGCGGTCATGACGAGAGCAGACCCCTGCTAACTTGGCCCCCTTAAGCCTCGCTGCAAACTCAACGCGGCTAGCTGTAGTGATAATGTGATGATGCTATGCAACCGAGAGCCACTGTACAGTGCACACAGTCAGCTGGCTGACACCGGAAGTCTCCTTGAAAAGGAGTGAATATAGCTCGGACGCTACGGCACTCTGTGATGGATTTGGAAAGAAAAGGTTCATTTAACACTTAATTTACAGAGTACAGAGATTCAGGACTTTAACTACTGTATGTATTTTTAAGTATATATTTCAAAGTAATGTGTGATTTTATATGCCCTTGAATGTGTCTGAAGGAACTCCTTCTTATTCTATGTCTGTCTGTCTGTCGCAGTCTGTCTGTCGCTATCCGTCTGTCTGTCTGTCTGTCGCTATATGTCAGTCTGTCGCTATCTGTCTGTCGCTATATGTCAGTCTGTCGCTGTATGTCTGTCGCTGTATGTAAGTCTGTCGCTGTATGTAAGTCTGTCGCTGTATGTAAGTCTGTCGCTGTATGTCTGTCTGTCGCTGTATGTCTGTCTGTCGCTATCTGTCTGTCGCTATCTGTCTGTCGCTATCTGTCTGTCGCTGTATGTAAGTCTGTCGCTGTATGTCAGTCTGTCGCTATCTGTCTGTCGGTGTATGTAAGTCTGTCGCTATCTGTCTGTCGCTGTATGTAAGTCTGTCGCTGTATGTCTGTCGCTGTATGTCAGTCTGTCGCTATCTGTCTGTTGCTATCTGTCTGTCGCTGTATGTCAGTCTGTCGCTATCTGTCTGTCGCTGTATGTCAGTCTGTCGCTATCTGTCTGTCGCTGTATGTCAGTCTGTTGCTATCTGTCTGTCGCTGTCTGTCTGTCACTGTATGTCTGTCAGTCACCGTATGTCTGTCTGTCGCTGTCTGTATCTGCCTGCCTGTCTGTATCTGTCTGTCACTGTCTGTATCTGTTTGTATCTGTCTGTCACTGTCTGTATCTGTCTGTCACTGTCTGTATCTGTCTGTCACTGTCTGTATCTGTCTGTCACTGTCTGTCACTGTCTGCCTGTTGCTGTCTGTCTGTCTGAATGTTGCTGTCTGTCTGGTGCTGTCTGTTGTTGTATGTCTGTTGCTGTATTTCTGTTGCTGTATGTCTGTCTCTGTCTGTCGGTTGCTGTCTGTCGGTTGCTGTCTGTCGGTTGCTCTCTGTCGGTTGCTGTCTGTCTCTGTCCGTCTGTCTCATGCTGTCTCCGTCTGCCATCTGTCCCCATCTGTCTGTGTCCTTCTCAGTCTGTCCCTGTCCGTGTCTGTATTACTGTCTGCGCACTTTTTAAACAAACACATAAGACAGACTGTTCTGACATTTTAGATCTAGCAAGCCCAGACAATGTCTCCACAAAATATTGAGTGACCGATGTAAGCCAGTCTGACCTCTTGGTAGCGTGCGAGCCCCCCGTTGACGGCGGCGTCGATGACCCCATTGAGGCACATGGTGAGGGGGTTGATGTTCTGCATCTGTCTGCTCTGGCACTGGGCGATCAGCGTCCGCAACTGCAGGTTCTTGTTCTCAATCACCTCGATGGCATTCTCCAACGGGCTCACTTCCACCTAGAGGAGGAAAACACAGGGTGATAAGGTATTAGTATATATACAGACATATGCATACCTCTATGTAGAGATACAACACACACACACACACACACACACACACACACACACACACAAACAGAATATGTATAAGTAGAGACAAGACACACAAAATAAGGCAGGCCACATAAACACAATGTATTTTTCTCACACACACTCTCAACACACACACAAAAACAAAATAGTAATGCACCGATATTACATTTTTGGATGATACTGATATCCAACATTAAAAACTTTAACTGCCTTTTAAGCATTCTAGTACAGTTAAATAGTTAACACACATACACACACGGACACAGCTGTCTAAGGCACTGCATCTCAGTGCAAGAGGCGTCACTACAGTCCCTGGTTCGAATCCAGGTTGTTTTCACATCAGGCCATGATTGGGAGTCCCATAGAGCGGCGCATAATTTGTAAGTCACTCTGCAATTTGTAAGTCGCTCTGGATAAGAGTGTCTGCTAAATGACGTAAATGTAAAACAATAGGCCCAGCATCGTACGGGTTTGGCCGGGGTAGGCCGTCATTGTAAATAAGAATTTGTTCTTAACTGACTTGCCTATTGAAATAAAGAGTACACACACACCACACTGACAAAAAACGTATTTCGTTGGCATTTACGCATGCCCCCATTACCAGTAAAACAATCAAAACCTATTTCTTTCACTTACTTACTGTGCTGTTTCGTTGTTAATTTGTTCAGTCGTTTCATTCTCAACCAGGACTTCTATGGAACACCGTTTGGGTCTTTGCGTGTCAAAAAATATAATATTTAACACTATTTGATGTGTCAAATAACACTATTTGAAATGTCAAATAAGCTTGTTGACCAATCAGGACCTGAATATGACTGCACGTCACATAATAATTTAACGCTTCATACATTTTGTACATAATTATTATACATTGATTACACTATCACTCGTATTTCATACGTATGCTCTGATGCTGGAAA
Source organism: Salmo trutta (assembly GCF_901001165.1). Taxonomy (NCBI): domain Eukaryota; kingdom Metazoa; phylum Chordata; class Actinopteri; order Salmoniformes; family Salmonidae; genus Salmo; species Salmo trutta. The sequence goes on from NC_042964.1 coordinate 33,563,327, forward strand.
AAGTTGTCTCGCGAACCTACAGTGCTGGTCATTAAAAAAAAGCTAGCTTGCTCATGGATGCAAACAATGTTCTTCCCCAAAAACATAGCAAAACGGCATAATCTGTTTCAGTAGCTATATAGTTAGCTAGCTAACTATATAGCTATGTGTCATCATCTAAAATAACCCTAATTTATAAGACAGTTATTATTTGATTAATGGGGGTCAGATCCAACTATGTGAAGCTAGCCACTTTAAGGATTAGCCACAATAGTGGACTTTGCGGTTAGCCTTCAAAATAAAAGTATGGCAAAATTCTACTATTTGTATTCATTTGCATCACTGCCAATGACAAACTATTTTGAAGACAAAACGCAATTTCCACTATTGTGCCTAATCATTATTGTGGCAAGCTTCACAAGACATAACCCGGTCCGGTGGAGCCTCACTAGCCAGATGAAGCTAGCTGGCTGCTTATAACTTTAGCCTAGGCGAACAACAAGTGGCAACCTAGCTAATACTTACTCATAAGTTTTCCTAAATCATTGCAGTTTTTATTGGTCATTGTTTTCAGGCTGGTTGTATTGGTGCTTGCTAGGTACCAAGCTAAAGCTAGCTACCCCAGAATTTGCGGTCGAACAAATGATGCTTTATTACCAACGCGGTGTTGTAAACACATCGTTCATGGCCGGTGTTTGCTTGTTTGCTGACTTTTTTGTACAGCTTTGACAGAGCTACTGTAACTTTTTGGACGCGCAAAGACCCAAACGGCATTCCATAGTATGTATGTCGTGAAGCTAATAGTAGTGACACTATTACCGTGTAACTCCGGTAGAGCAACATCGTAAAAATAGTGCACTTGGTAGTGTTAACCGGTGCTCGACCAGTCAGCGAAAGCCAACATCACCCACGACAGAGAACCGTTGATTGTCAAGAGCATTGGCTTTACTGGATTTCGCGTTTGCGTTGTCTCGCTGAAATGTAGTTACTCTTTCAAATTACTGCTTGACTTGTTGATCCACACAGCAGACATTGTGGGCTAGGTCAGGAATGCTGTGTTGCACGTATTGCGCAAAATTTTACGTGGCGTCATTACGTCATGTACCTTCGTTATATAGGTATGCACGTCAGCTTTGACATCGATTTTGCACATCGGGTGTTAAACTATGCATTTTTAGCTAATATTGGCCGATTCCGATATGTTCACTGATATATCGTGCATCCCTAATACAAACACCATCTCTCTAACACACTGCCTTCCATATGCAGCTTGATCCGTCAGAAGTTACAGAGTAACATTATAATTATGAATCTTATGAATAACTTTCACCCTTTTCTTAAAGGGACATTTCACAATCATTGGAAACACTTATCTTCCCATTTATTTTTTACTACAAAGCATAGAAATGCACAATTTTCACAGATGTAGTTGTTAGGGTGGTGCTGGAGATGAAATTTCCCTTTAATTATATGTCTGCACTCAGGGAGCTCGGTTGGGCTCTCTGCAAAGTTAGAGCATAGCAGGGTCAGCATCGAACAGTGTGTTGTGAATGAGGTTATATGAGGAGGTTATTGGAGGAGTGTAAGAGACTCACCAGTTCTCTCTTCTCCACCTCGAACCATCTGGAGATTCCTGGCAGGCTCTGGACCAGGGTTAGTGTAGTCCTCTCCACCCACAAGCTCTGAAAACACACACACACACACACACACACACACACACACACACACACACACACACACACACACACACACACACACACACACACACATAAGCACACGCATGGACATATGCAGGCAGGCAGGCACACACACACTTCATGTTAATGCTGGCACTCTGCAAACACATTCACCCACACATCTGAGTAGCACAGAACATTGCTTTTCTCTCCTGTCAATATATGATGTGTAGGCACTGGTTCATATAATGTCCAAGTAGTACACATACTCATGGATACAGCGTTCCCATAGCAGCAGTCTACACCGATCTACAAATGATGCAATGTCACTGAATTAAATGAATTAAAACACGAGATTCTTATATATCCCAGTGATACCTTTCCTTTAATCCACAAGGAGTTTAGAAACCAAATTGCATTTTCTGTCCATCATTTTACGAGATCATATCAACACAGAACTGATTCATGCTACTTAATATTTCCATATTAAATGTCAAATCTACTTGGCCTGAACAGTTTATCTCAAGTACTAACTAGACCCCAAAAAAAGACAGCTGGGAAACCTAACCCTCGGGATGATATGATGATGATATCCAATTCATAAACCTGACAAAATTAGGTTTACGAATGGAGATTGAGTGAGCGTGGGTGGAGTCTGGAGAGACGATATTTAGACTGAGCTCCATGTCTCAGCCTCTCCGAGCCCCAGAGTCTAATTAGTAGGACTATGAATTAAACAACACCTGAACACACCTGTATACAGAGAGGAAGACCATGAGCCACCCACACAACCACTCAATAAACAAGAGAGCGGTGAGAGGGAGGACGAGAGATTGGGCGAGGGAGGGAGAGAGGGAGGGAGGGAACGTGAGTAAGGAGAGGGATGTGGGGTAAACATCAAAGGAGGACACTAACAAGTCCAGAAAGGTGAGATAAGATGGCGAGACAGAAAGGCAAAAGAGAGAGAGAAACAGAAAGGCACAGAGGAGAGTTTTTGCGTGCACAAACACTGCGTGTCCCCCACCTTGAACTCGTTCTCTTTGTCCTTGGTGCCCTTGTGAAACGGCCTGTCGTATCTGAACCTCCAGATGTGGTTGACCTTATAGAAGCTCTTGATGTTGTCAGGCACGCCGTCTCTCTGCAGCACGTCCTGGCTTTCTGGTATGGGGCTCACTGCATAGATCTGTAGGTCTGGGCCAGCACGTCAAGGATATGACAGATCCACAAAGATGCATACAATAGGTCGGGCAAACATACATACACACAGGGGCGAAAATCTGATATCAACTTTGGAGGGGACAATTACATTAAATTTTCTCAAGAGCAATTCCAGAGGGGGACACCAAAAGTAGTGCTGTAACACATAGCCTACATTGTAATATGGTAAATGTATATTGAGGAACCAAAGAAATAAGGTGTTTGCCGTACTCCTAACTACCGGTACCCAAAACTACACAACAGCGATACCATTGCTTTTAACAAATCTTAGTTCAGTCACCAGTTTAAGTTGAGAGTGGGGGTATCCATGGCATTTTCCAATTATGTTCCTATTTTACAAGTAAAAAAAATTGAGAACCTTTCATAATGTTGCCAAACAAAGACTCAACAAACTTACCTGAGACTCCCTGTCTCTGCCAGTCTGTCCCTGCATATCTGTCCCCAACTGTGCTGTCTGTGTGCCATCTGTTGCCTGCTCTGCCTAATGACATCATTGTGAAACATTTCCATTAGAATTTCATTTCTTTCTTATGAACATTTTATCAACTAGTCTTTGAGATATTAGGCTACTAGGGTTCTTACTTTGCGTTTTGGTGTACTGAAAAATACTCTGATGTCCGTCTTTTATTTTTCTGCCATTTTTCTACCTGGCTGGCTGGCTACACACACCAACAGTGTGTAGGTTATTTACAGTAGGAGATGGGCTTCTATCATCTTATCTTTTATCATTCTATTTGGGCTTCGATCTAAAAGGTAGCTAGCAAATGTGAAACGGATTAAAATGACAAGAGTTGACAGCTGTATGAGTTCACCATTTACACAACATATGCTGCAACCTTTTGTAATTTTAATAGTTTGTTTCATATTGGCTGGCTTCCAACAATAGCTGAATTTGCAAAGCTAGCGAGCACCAATTCCGTTTCAGTGGTGTTACCAGGGTTAAATAAAGGTGAAATAAAATAAATAAATAAAAGTTCCCTTGCGACAATTTAGCTTTAGCAACAAGACCATTAAATATATTTAAGACAATGGTAGAAGAGAGTGTAGTTCTGTTCAGTTTGGACTTCAGTTTATCGCTAACCTTATCACAGGGACTTTGAAGCACTAACTTACATCATCTGCATGCTGATCTTGGAATAAATTGACGATAGCAAAGATTCCATCTTTGACGAGGCCACATAAATGGAATAGGTACTAGCTAGCTTAATAGTTAATATTTGCGTGCTAGCTCTGCATATTCAGCTAGTGTGTGTGCGCGATTGACTGGATTAACCTCACATCAGTTACGTTCATTGAGTGCCTTTCAGACAGTGGATACGACCCCTCTGTTACCTTGCCAACTAAGGAACTGGCAGTGGATCAAACCATTGTGAGGCAAATGGTGGGGGGGTCGCAATCTTTTGAAACTTAAAAACGCGCTATTAAGTGTCTATAATCAGCACAATTGCTTTCATTGCGTATTATTAACATTATTTAAATTACATAGTTATGTTTCAGTGATATATTAGGGGGGACAAATGATATTTTTCCCAGGATGGGGGGGTCGTGTCCCCCCCGTCCCCCCCGGGATTTCCGCCCCTGCATACACACACATGAACGCAAGCACACGCACCCACACCTCTTTCCTTGGTTCCACCGGTCTATCCATCCAATTCCTGTGTTAATACATCCTTTCCACTAATCACATCCTGTAGCCATATATCTGAATGTCCACCCCACACTATATCACAACACATACCCATTGGCAGCCGGACTGGCCTGTGTCAGCGTAGTGGAGGGAGAGCTCATCAGCCCATAGATATGAATAGGTACGGGCATGGGTCCAGGAGCCTCAATGATTAACGACACATGAGGATAACAAAGCTGTATGCTAATGCTGTTTGAGGGGCCTTGTCTGCTCTAATTGCACTCGGAGAAAAGTCAAACACAGAATAGACGACACACACGCCCGCACACACATATAGAGGGAATGCATGTATACACATCCGCACTCACGCACAGAGAGAGCGGCTCCTTCCAAACAGCTGTCCCATCAATCACTTGCGGAAAAGGAGGAGGAGGAGGAGGATCATTAAGATGGCTGCCGCATCCTACAGACACCTTGTGCATTTTTATCAAGGGATCGATCCCGAGCCGCACTAAGTACTCACGTATGTATTTACAGCATGGCTAGAGATCTGGCTCAGAACCAAGATGGAGGGAGTCATACCTTTGGTTTACCTCTCTATAATCGACATGCTGTAATGCAGTGGAAACCTATATGCGGAGTAAGAAAACTAGGGTCCTAAGAGTTTCCCGGTTAGGTGAGGAAACACTCCTAATATGACTCCTATTGATATCCTTATTCATAAGGAATAATCAGTCCGGTATAATATGCCATTTATATGATTTAGGCTTACTAGACATGTGGGATGCAGCGCACCACTGTGTGTGTGTGTGTGTATGTATTTTTGGTTTTACTATCCTTGTGGGGACCAGAAGTCCTCACAAGGATAGTAAAACAAGGAACATTTTGACAAGTGGGGACATTTTGCCAGTCCCCACAAGGAAAAAGGCTATTTTAGGCAAGGGGTTAAGTTTAGGCGTTAAGGTTATGGTTCAGGTTAGGTTAACCCATTAGACTCGTACCCGTATACGGGTTGAAAATGGCAGATTTGGTCAGGTGCCTAAATTGAAACACAGTGTCTGTACAGTAATATGCTATACATGACATCAGAGCACTGTATGGGTTTTGACTTGACAGACGTTCTGAACATGAGCACCACGCGCGACAAGAAGTTGCCCCCTAATCCCTCCTGCTAATTGGGCAACTTTTGCAAATGTTTTGGTTGTCTGAGTGAGACAATTGCTGTAAATTAAGAGGAGTCGGTGTATTTTTCAAGATGAGACGTTGAGGATTATAATAAATACAGTTTTAAATGTCATACAAGCAAGCCAAAACACCCATGAGTCCATATAATAAAACTCGTTAAAAATACAGTGTCAACGTTTATGATCACTATGTTTGATGTACAGTTACAAGATGACATGGCCGTTATACCCTGGGTTGTTCTGAACAGAATGAGCCTATGTTTTTTTATTGGGAAGAAAATATGCCACGGACCTTGCATCCAAATGCACTCATGAGTACGTTCTATACACACCAAAATGACTATCTGCTTCTCTGAATTGCCTTGTAAAAGCTAATCCTGTTGGCAATAGAACAAGCTTTCAAATGATGCCCGGGGATGGATGGCGGGGATGCAGGGCTGTGTTCCAATCAAAACAACTACAAGTGGGCTTGTTCTGGTTCGTCAACGGCACAGCTAGGAGAGCTCAGAAAAGCACCTTGTAGTTGAAGACTCTTCTATGAGTCATAAATGAGCATTGAAATACTTAGGAACTGGGCACACTGGAGAAGTGTGTGATCACTTGGAGACACTAGTTTGATCTCTCACTCAACACTAGTTTGATCTCGCACTCAACACTAGTTTGATCTCTCACTCAACACTAGTTTGATCTCTCACTCAACACTAGTTTGATCTCTCACTCAACACTAGTTTGATCTCGCACTCAACACTAGTTTTGATCTCGCACTTTGCAATTGTTTTGTCTTATGATGCACCTACCCCACATTTTCCAAGAATATTCTTATCATGTTACTGAATGTATCCAGAGTATTTTCAGACTTCGTAACAATTGAGAAAGAAAAGTACAGTAAATGTAAAATGCAGGTGAACTGATGTGCCCTCCCCTTTAGTCTAATAATTTGCCCCTAATCTCCAAACTGTTTCATTTTTACCATGGTTATACATATGTATTCCATATTTCCTCTGCAAGAAACATTTCAATTTAGCCCTATCCACCATATAGGCCAATTCCCATGAATGTAAAGGGCTAGGTTTAAGGTCAGGGAAAATAGGATTTTGAATGGAAATCAATTGTTTGGTACCCACAAGGATAATAAAACAAAATAGTGTGTGTGTGTGTGTGTGTGTGTGTGCAGTGTGCAGTGTATGTTGTCTATGTCAATAGCTCAATAAAGGATACACTGAGCCTCGGCCTGGTAGATGGTCTGGTCAGGCTGGTTGACGTGCTGCATGGCGATGGCGTGGGGGAACTCATTCAGCATGCGCTGCTGGAAGGCCTCCAGCCTCTCGTAGTCATGGCCACGGCACACAAACTCCTTATTCTGCAGACAAGGCAGAGAGCATCAGAGCCAGAACAGAGACAGCACAGGGGTTAACATGACATCTAGTGGACAGTTACAGTATCTGCAACAGCTACAGTATCTAGAGGTCAAATCTTCTAATAATGTAACTTCAAAATAGGATTTATTTGTAAATCTAATGAACACACACTAACAATTCCTATGAGGTTGCTTTTGTGTGACGTTGGTTATGAATGCATAGATCCGAGTCCTTTTGAGGAAACTAAGAGGCAATATACTTCGTTAGCAACTTGCTTAGAAGTGCAGATGGAAATTGGAGAGCAAACGCCTTCAAGAGCAGTTCTATGGCCTCTAAAAGGTCCTTTCATTAACAAAACCAGTGGTAAAACAGAACGGTACCCTTAGGAAGAAGGGGAACTTCTTGCCATAGAAGCCGACCCTGAAGAACTCTGGCTCCAGTCTCTGCTGGTCCATGATCTTATCATACAGTGATGCCTCCATCATCTGTCAACAGGAAATGTCAGGTTACAAAACACTATTAGGTTATGTCATAACTGGTTAGGGATCAGTCAGCGTGGAGATATACCGAGAAGATATAAAGTAACTCACCCTCATCTTGCTGAGGTTCCTGTAGTCGTAGTAAGATTCGTACTGGTCCGCCAGCTCTCTGCACAGAATGATCCCGTTTTCCCAACACTGAAGAAACAAAACACATTATCACGTTAACAATGGTCACATCTCAATAGGAACGGGTTTTCGCCTTTTCATCTCTTTCACATTAGCAGGATAAGGATTAAAGGAAAAGAAGCCTCTTTAGAATATGGAGATGCTGACAAAACATGTAAAATGGCCTGCAGAGGAGACTGACTGCAGTATGAGTGTTGACCACTGGGTGGCGGTAGTGTACTAACAATAACCATGCCAACTGCCAAGGCAGACCTGCCGTCACAATGCAGGTGCAACACCCAGCCATCATGCTAATGAAATGAAAGCTTTCCTTTCCTGCTGCGTTTTAATCCCAAGGCAGCGACAGCTAGCAGATGGCTTTGGTCGTGAATTCACAGGGAAATCGGGCAGAGAATAATGGGGGAGGACATTTTGAATGATTCAGCAGAGAAATAATGTGTTGGGTGTTGCTGAGCAGAGCATTCAAATAAGACTGCCTTTTTATTATGACACTGTTCCAGGGTAATTGTTAATGGAGAGAGAGTGTGGGGAAGGGTGAACGAGAGAGAGAACGAAAGAGAGAACGAGAGACAGAAAGAATGAACAAGAGATAAAGAATGAAGGAGTGAGACGGAGACAGAGAGTGAAAGAAAGGGCTAGAGAGAGAGAGATCCCACCTTCCCCCTGTCAAAGTTCTGTACAATGGTAAGATGGAGGTACTCCTTCCTCTGCCACTCGCTCTGCATGGGGTAGTTGAGGAACTCTCTGAGGGGCCTTTCGGACCACTCCAACAGCTCGTCATACAACAGAAGAGTGTAGGAAGCCTCTGTACAACACACACACACACACACAACACCACATAGTCATGGTTATGCCAAACCCTTGAGCCCACGAACAGCCACACTCACAGCTCCCACACACTTAAACATACAACATTCACACACACTTCATACTTGGCTTAATTTCCGGGCCATGTTTTACAGTGTACCTGTGTAATTCTGCGCTTTCAGGTGCAGTTCGTACAGCTTGTGTATGTAGCGGATGTACATCTCCTCCTTGTTCAACTCAGTTTTGTAGAAATTCTAGAGACAGGCAACGAGGGGGAGACAGAGAGAGATTGAGAGAGATATTGAGAGAGAGAGAGAGAGAGCAAAGTGCACCTACGTTTATCAGCCACTGAATAGTAATGAACTCCGTGCTATCGGTCCACATGAACAGGTGCTTTCAGGCTCAAGTGCTTCGGTCCGTTATATAAGATAAACCTGCAGGACTGAAAGACACCATGCACAAAATAAATCCTCCAGGTTGGCACGGTAACAAAGACAACCCAGAACATAATGTATTGTATGAGGGGGCTGTGAACTATTTGAGCCCTGATCTAAAAAGCACGATCATCATAACTTTATCATCACTGGGAATGGAACAGAAACACAGCTTTGGTCCTGCTCACTTAACACAATAGTTCAAAGGGACAAAAGGCTAGCAACAAATAAAATGGGGTTTCTATGGCGAGAGGAGAGCAGTGATTGAATCTCTTCAAGGGCCACAGACGGCGAGAGACTGTAACTGACCAGCAGACTGACGGTGCAGCCAATCTTCTTCCCATCCACCTCCCCCAGCTTCATGCAGTCCCTGTAGTCCAGCAGTCTCTCCATCAGACGTGTGACGGTGGCGATGAGAGAGATGCCACTCTCCCTCCACGTCTCCCTCTCAATCTTCTTCAACAGACTGGAATAGCGAGAGAGAGAGAGAGAGAGAGAGAGAGAGAAAGGGAGTGCGAGAGAGAGAGAGAGGGGAGAGACGAGAGAGTGAAATAGACATAGAAGAAAGAAGAGAGCAAGCAAAAGAAAGAAATTAGAGGAAAATACAGAAAAAGAGAAAAATAAACTCTTCAACCTGCTGTCAATCATGCTGTCCTGTATCCCAGCAGTAAAGGACATCCCTAACAGAAGGACAACACACTGTGTGTAGAGTATTGGAGTGTCTTACCTAGGGTACGGACCAAACAGAGGGATTCTACTCCGGGAACGCAATGGCAAAACAAATGAATATTAATGGGTTAATAATATCAGCACACACTCACACAAGTTAGTTCAGGGTTAGTAATGTCAGTCAGGTAGATAAGGAAACGGAATGAAACAAGAAGACTTGTGTACAAGCTATAAAGGCTAAAAAGTGTCTGCACCCCATGTTATGGAAACCTTAACCGATATATTGAAATAAGCCGTATCCAAGACCACGCATGTAAAAGACTGTGGCGGTGGAGGGAGAGCAATGTGGTGGCACTAAGCCGTACAGTGTTCCGCACGTGCACTGATTGTGGACAAGGCAGTGTGACACATCATGTGGATGTTGGACTGTACATACTGTAAATGAATGTTGCCTTATGCTGAGCTCGAACCTAACGTTGAAACGTGTTTACAAACTAGTTACAGAGCTCATAGACTAGCTATAACGCTCATATAAAGCTCATAAAGCGTATACGTCGCAAAGAAAGATGGTGGAACATTCATAAATGGCCCAATTGATGTCTGACAAAAAAGTGGAACTATGATCTATGGGCTTGCTGTGAGATTGGGAGAGAATTGCACGAACACTGCACAGGCCAACAACAACAAAACACACACACACACACACAGACACGCTACAGCACCAAGCATGCAAGGTGAAGGGACCAACCTGAGTACACGGACAAGGAGATCTCAGAGAGGAGGCGTGAAGGAGTATGAATATGAGAGGAGGTGCTTGTCTGGAGTACTCAAAACACTTCCCTTTTCCCACCCTTCCCTCCCCACGTACATCCCTCCACGAGTCCTCGTACCTTACTCAATACAACACACAGACAAACTGATTCTGGTGACGACGTTTACAGCACGCCGACTCACATGCTGTTGAAGAGCTCTCTGTACGTCTCGTCTCCTTTGCCTTCTGACATCAGGCTGTCCAGTTTGTCGATCAGCTTGGCCTCCACCTGACGAGAGAACAGATTGTTTACGTAATCAATCTAGATCAATACACGGATGCCACCACTGGGCACAGTCGGGTCTGGTCTTGGTGGAACTGCAAAATCCGTAAAGTGCCACCAGGAGGTGCTAGTGCTGGTCCCAGACAGTCCAGTACCAGAGCAATATGAGCTGCAAAACTCTGTCCATTACCTGTTTGAAGTTTCCGCTCCTCCTCTGCTCCCAGTCCATCATGTCATGGAAGATAGGGATCATGACGTTCCTCAGGTCAGGCTGGGGAACCAGGGTCACCTCGAGGAACGGACCGATCATCGCCGGGATGAAGTTCAACTTGTGCTCACCTGGAGAGAGAGAGTGAGAGAGAGATGGAGAGAGCAGGAGAGAGAGAGAGAGAGAGAGAGAGAGAGATCAACTATGTTCCTCTGAGAGACGAACACGAATCCAGCGGCGTGATACGGAAAGAGAAGGAGAATGTGACTGTAATCGTACCTAGGTTCTGCCACATGCTGAAGATCTCACAACCCATCATCACCCTCATGTCCCCATACCTGTACAACGAGATAACACCAGACAGCACGAGGTCAGAACGGACGCCAAAACGCAGGATGTGAAAAGTGAAGAAAGTTAGTGAGTGTGCATGTAGAGACAAAAGACTTACTTCTCCAGTACCCTCTTCCTCTTGGACGGAGAGAAGGACTCCAGTTGAAGACAGGGCTGGTTGATGAAGATCACGGACAGATAGAAGTACGAGTCCCACACCTAGGGAAGACGCATTAAACCACATTATAGCAAGTCAATAACAGGTCACTACATGCTTTTTCAAGTTGTTTTTTAACAAAGGAAGACAAAGTGGATGTTAGCAGCTCTTACCTTGTAGTCAAACTTCTCATTGAGGAAGTTCTTCCTCAGAGCATCAGAGAGGTACAGGACTGTTGTTATGATGACACTGAGAAAGAAAGAGGGAGTGGATAATAAGATTATGTTGATAAACCAGACTATAACCAGACTATAAACAGGTGTCAGCTAATGATGAGTAATGGAGGGACACCATTTTGAATCAAATATGTTAGCTACTGCAAGGGGGAAAAGTGGTCTTACTTGTTGGTGACCAACCGCATGACAGTCCAATCTTTCGGGAACATCTCTGGCCGAATCAGAATGCGGAAAACGGTGAAAATCTGCAAGAGGAAGTCCTGAAAAACAGAAAAAAAGAGCACACTACATTTACTTTGTTTAACAGCAATTGTCATTCAGCACATCACCAAACTATGAATCTAAAGTAATGTATTCAGAGTGGGAGTGCATTCATGATATCCATAGTGTGCATTCATGGTATTCCTTCCTATTACTGTGAACTTAGTGACCCCATTTCTTCCGTTCAACATTCCCATCTCTCCATCCCACCTCTTCCTCAACCCCCGGCATGACCGTTCCTCATTCCACACACACACACACACACACACACACACACACTCCTGCTACTGACTATGACACATAAGCTGAGTCATCAGTCAGATTCTGCTGAGTGGTGTGTGTGTGTGTGTGTGTGTGTGTGTGTGCGTGTGTGTGTGTGTGTGTGTGTGTGTGTGTGTGTGTGTGTGTGTGTGTGTGTGTGTGTGTGTGTGTGTGTGTGTGTGTGTGTGTGTGTGTAGCCTTACCCTCAGGTCATCTTTGCTGGTGAAGGCCTGCAGGAGCTGCTGGTAATGTTTATCACTCATCTGTCTGAGGAGAGCCAGCAGGCACGCCACAAACTCCCCCTGTAGACAGAGACAGAGAGAGCGAGAGAACGAGAGAGAGAACGAGAGAGAGAAAGAAAGTTAGAGAGAAAGTGAGACAGGGAGAGAGACACACAGAGAGAGAGAGAGAGAGAGAGAGAGAGAGAGAGAACGACAGAGAGAGAGACAGAGGAGAGAGAAAGAAAGTTAGAAAGAAAGAGAGACGGAGAGAGAGAGAGAGAGAGAGAGAGAGAGAGAGAGAGAACGAGAGAGACGCACAGAGGAGAGAGAGAGAGAAAGATAGATAGAGAGAAACAAGAGCAATAGAGAGAAACAAGAGCAACAACTTTTAAAATCTGAGACATTGGCAACATATACTAGATCTAACAGTGAGAGAGATGGAAGACCATGTTTCTCCATGGAAGACCTGTAAATACTACAGCCAGAACAAGCTGGGAGAGAAATTAAGTGGTTATTTTCTACTTTTTTAGGTGGTTTGACATTTGGCAAAATGTCAAATGGAAATGTAAGAGAATGGTTTTCTCTAAACTCGGCTGTGGTTAAGAGCAGGACAGAAGCACGGCTCTTTTTGACCACAATTGCAGTTTCAATCATTGACCTTAAAACCTCATGCTATATTTAGAATGACTAGCAGTTAGATGCACTCACACATGCACCCACACACACACACACACACACACACACACACACACACACACACACACACACACACACACACACACACACACACACACACACACACACACACACACACACACACTAACCGTGATGTCCTGGAACTGCAGTCTCATATTGGTCCCGGCTGGTTGTGGCCTGTTAGTGATCTCAAGGATGGTCCTCATCAGGACAACCAGCAGACTGTCCACTATCAGATCCACCTCCTCAGAAACCACCGGCTCCTCGGGACACACACAAGTTCACATTAAGTTTCACACAGGTACATATGGTACATAATCATGCCTGAGGTTTGCATGTGTACACACACATTACCCATACAGACAGTATGCAAACACAGGTGACACAAAAAGAGAGACCACTAGCCAATACTAGCCAAACCAGTCTTAAACAAATTGGACACACATTAGAAGAGATCAAGTGTGAGTATTTGTGTGTGTGTGTGTGTGAGAGTGTGTGTGTGTGATCCACATTGCCAGCCTGCTCATTGAGGCACAGCAACAGAGCAACAGTAGACGGAAACTAAGGCCAAGGCAGAGAGAGTCCATTTCCCCACTTCGTTCCCCCTGTCATCCTGACAGGAGAAGAGAGCCCCATGTTGGACAGACAAAGTGATAATGAGAGAGAGTGTCAGGCTGGCACACTGGCTGCTCCTGCTGTCACTTCATCTTAGCCATGTTCACATCCCTGCCTGTCAGAGTTGTGTGTGAGTGTGTGTGCGTGCGCACACTCGCGCGCGATTAGCTGCTTCTCAGCCAAACAGGCCAGCACCGTGTCAAGGTCACGATTTGACTAACACGCTCACAGGGACAAACTGCCACATCCACACTGTTTCATTGATGGATTCCAATTGGATTGGATTGTTTACTTGTTCTTGCACCTATCGGTTTACTCATTACTTGATCAAAAAATTGTATTTATTGGAGTCTATTGTCAGTCTGGCAGGTTTTGTTAGTTTATTTTATCACGCCACGCAAACAAACAAAGCTGTATTGAGATCACAATACACATTGTTGTTATCAAATAAGGGAACAATAATATTTTTGAGCAATGCCTACAGTGCCTTGCAAAAGTATTCATCCCCCTAGGCGTTTTTCCTATTTTGTTGCATTACAACCTGTCATTTAAATTGATTTTTTATTTGGATTTCATGTAATGGACATACACAAAATAGGAAATACACAAAAAAAAATTGATTAAAAAAATTCAAAAAAATTCTCAACTTAAAAGTTGTGCGTGCATATGTATTCACCCCCTTTGCTATGAAGCCCCTAAATAAGATCTGGTGCAACCAATTACCTTTAGAAGTCACATAATTCATTAAATAAAGTCCACCTGTGTGCAATCTAAGTGTCACATGATCTGTCACATGATCTCAGTATATATACATCTGTTCTGAAAGGCCCCCAGAGTCTGCAACACCACTAAGCAAGGGGCACCACCAAGCGAGCGACACCATGAAGACCAAGGAGCTCTCCAAACAGGTCAGGGACAAAGTTGTGGAGAAGTACAGATCAGGGTTGGGTTATAAAAAAATATCAGAAACTTTGAACATCCCACGGAGCACCATTAAATCCATTATTTAAAAAATGAAAGAATATGGCACCACAACAAACCTGCCAAGAGAGGGCTGCCCACCAAAACTGACGGACCAGGCAAGGAGGGCATTAATCAGAGAGGTAACAAAGAGACCAAAGATAACCCTGAAGGAGCTGCAAAGCTCCACAGCGGAGATTGGAGTATCTGTCCATAGGACCACTTTAAGCCGTAGACTCCACAGAGCTGGGCTTTATGGAAGAGTGGCCAGAAAAAAAGCCATTGCTTAAATAAAAAAATAAGCAAACCCCTTTGGAATTTGCCAAAAGGCATGTGGGAGACTCCCCAAACACATGGAAGTAGGTACTCTGGTCAGATGAGACTAAAATTGAGCTTTTTGGCCATTAAGGAAAACGCAATGTCTGGCGCAAACCCAACACCTCTCATCACCCTGAGAAACCATCCCATGATGCATGATGATGGCAGCATCATGCAGTGGGGATGTTTTTCATCGGCAGGGACTGGGAAACTGGTCAGAATTGAAGGAATGATGGATGCCGCTAAATACAGGGAAATTCTTGAGGGGAAACCTGTTTCAGTCTTCCAGAGATTTGAGACTGGGACGGAGGATCACCTTCCAGCAGGACAATGACCCTAAGCGTACTGCTAAAGCAACACTTGAGTGATTTAAGGGGAAACATTTCAATGTCTTGGAATGGCCTAGTCAAAGCCCAGACCTCAATCCAATTGAGAATCTTTGGTATGTCTTAAAGACTGCTGTACACCAGCGGAATCCATCCAACTTGAAGGAGCTGGAACAGTTTTGCATTGCAGAATGGGCAAAAATCCCAGTGGCTAGATGTGCCAAGCTTATAGAGACATACCCCAAGAGACTTGCAGCTGTAATTGCTGCAAAAGGTGGCTCTACAAAGTATTGACTTTTGGGGGGGTGAATAGTTATGCATGCTCAAGTTTTCTATTTTTTTGTCTTGTTTGTTGCACAATAAAAAATATTTCGCATTTTCAAAGTGGTAGGCATGTTGTGTAAATCAAATGATACAAACCCCCAAAAATCAATTTTAATTCCAGATTGTACGGCAACTAAATAGGAAAAATGCCAAGGGGGGGTGAATACTTTCATAAGCCACTGTATTAACTGTGAGGTAATCTCGATTAACCCAGAACCTCAAATCTTGCGAAATTTGTAGTCTGTCCATAATTAACTGTGAGGCCTAAAAGACTACACCACCCATGGTGCTCTGCTGTTGCTGTACTCACGGTGGTGACAGAGTCCTCCTTCCTGATGAGAGAGAGCATGCTGGTGAGGATACGGACACACATCACCAGGTCTCTCTGCTCCTGCATGTGGGCCTGCAGCAGACGCAACACCACCGGGAGCAGGATACACCTCGACTCTGTAATACACACAAGTACACACACTTGAACATGACAATACACACACACACAAATACTAGCATGCATGTCCTGCTCAAACACCTGTTTTTCTATTTTTCTCCCTCTCTTGGGTGTGATTTAACCCCCAGCCCACCCTCTGAGCAAGCAGCTAATAAAATGTTACCACAGCTATTTGTGTGAGTATATAATTACCATTAACTACAATTAACTAGCAAGTGTGCCTGTGTAGGTATGTAATTACTAGCAAATGTGTATAATCATGTGTGCACGATATGTGTGTTTGTGTGTGCGCGTACACAACCCCCAAATGTTTGCTTGTGAGTGCGAGTGTGAGTGTTATTCAATATTGTGTGTGCGTGGGCGGGCGGGCGCGGGGCGGGCGGGCGTTCCTACCTGGGTTGGTGTACAGCTGGCTCTCCACGGTCTCGGCGATACAATGCAGCTTGACGGCTTCCAGGGGGCACTCAGCATGAGCGGTGGCGGGCAGGCTGCCCAGCGTCTCCCTGACGAAGCCTGCCACCTCCCTCACCGTGAAGATCTTCAGCAGCTCCCCGTACACCGCAGGGAACGTCCGCAGGAACACCGCCTGGGAACACACAGGCATAAACAGACACAGAATAAATACAGATATCTAGCAGTGTGTAGTACAGGCTTCTACTTAAAGTGGCTTACAGTTAACACATGAGCTACTGTGTACGGCATGTGCCTTATGAGAAAATGTTACTCAAACTATATACAGTCTCGGTCTAGGACCCCAACACACTTATCTAGCAGAGGCTTTTACCTAAAGTGATCTACGGTTATAGTAACAAATAGGCTACTGTATATTCAGTAAATGTGGCCCATGAGAAATCAAACCAATCATAAGCAATGCTTCAACCGATACAGTCTAGGACCTGGCCTGTACAGAAACAGGCCGGGTCCTAGACAGTCTAGACCTGTACAGAAACAGGCCGGGTCCTAGACAGTCTAGACCTGTACAGAAACACAATTCCACTACAGTATAATATAAGTTACATCTTGATATCCCTTATATCTTATCTACAGTGCCTTCAGAAATGATTCATACCCCTTGACTTAATCCACATTGTCTTGTTTTATAGCCCCCCAGAGAGCATATGAACATGTCATATGTAATGACAAAATTGCAGGAAATTAGCTTTAACGGTCGACGTTGAGCACAAAAAAAACAATCCAACTCCTCTTTCTCAATTTTCAAACATAAATGGGGTGTGCATTTGGTGGTTCATCAATGTGTTATTCTGGTCATGAGCGCTGCAACCGACATAGCTAGTTTGTTAGCTAAGCTAGACACTGTAGCTAGCTAGTAACTCCTCCAGTATGTGTTGACGTCATTTCACAGGTTTTGTTTTTGGAACTGAAGCTGGAGAGATTGATAAGAAATGTTACTTCTGTAGCAAAATATCTTATTCATAATTATTTTTTAAGAATTAAAATGACCAGGTATGATGGTGCATTGATAGGTTATACAGTTTAAAACTGTTACTTTAGCATTTTTGGCCAAAGTCTACCTTTAAAAGTAACTATCCAGTGTTTCCAGATTTCTATGAAACATGACCTACAATTAATTACAATATGAGTGAAATAGTTTTCCTTCCAGGAAAATGGTAGTTAAGTATGTTTAAAAAAGCAGCTTTTGGAATGGTGTGGGCGTACCCCAACAACAGAATGATGTGGGCATATACCAGTCATTAAAAATATTCAAGCGAGTAGACTGCTGATTGGCCAGCTCATCCTCCTGATTGGCCAGCTCATCCTCTATAAGGAAATAACAAGCATTTTTTAAATGGTCTGTTAGAGATGGGGGTTTTGAAGTGTTTGGTTACAAATACGAGTGTATGATGAGTCAACATTATTTAGGTTAACAGAATATGAACTTTTGAAAGTGAGATTTTCACTGGAAAAGTACTTTAAAACTGCAACATTTTCTCTCAGCCTCATAGCAAAATGTGTAGAGTAGCATGAGATGAGCTTTAAAAATATATGTTTTTTCTCTCTGCCCCATGGCAAATGTGTAGAATTGAAGATAATTAGATGTAAAACTGCCAAAAATAAATCTCATCCTCATGGTAAAATGTGACGAATAGCATGAGATGAGCTACAAAATAGCAATTTTTTCTCTCTGCCCCATGGCAAAATGTGTATAATTGAAGGAAATTAGCTTTAAAACTGCAACATTTCCTTCCACTTATCCTTCCACTCATACTGTGTTTTCAAAATAACCCTCATACCACTTAAGAGAGGGATAACAAGTCATGTCAAATTGTGCATATATTGATTTTTATGTCACAAATATCCCCGTCTATCTACACCCCAATTTCAACCTTGACACATAGAGAGCTGCTCACAAACGAATGTACTGGGCTGGAAATTAAATGTATGTTCATCTCCAATCCCAATCCACTGGCCTTCACAGAGAGTTTGCCATGTGGGCACCAATCATTAATGCCTCCAACACACCTAATCCAGGTGGTGCAGTCAACAGCAGCACAGATGAGGGGGAGGGGGGAAGGCGCCAGATTAACATGGATTAAGAGTGGCTTGACCTGCATTCTCCTATAGCCATTGTTCTGTTCTGGATCAAGATTACAATAGATCAGCAATCAGCCATTTTTTTTTTTTTTTTTACTGGATTGTGCCAAGAGTGCATTCTGTTACTGTGCACTGTTGCTGTTCTGACAGAGAGCCTCTGTGCCTAGTTAAAATGATTTCCCAGAGGCACTGGAAGGGAGGAAAGGTGGAGCAGCATGATGATCCCAGGGCGAAATAACAACACACACAAGGTGAAAATAACAGCGCAGTGTGTGGTAAGGATCTCCAGCAGAGAGTGGGAGCCAGAGTGAATGGTCACTCACGCAACAGGGTGAACAGACAGACTGACGGGCCAGGTCATTATCAGCTGGGTTCATTAGGGTGGGCTGCTGTGGGAGTTTACACAGCTAAGTGTGCAGCAAACACACACACACACACACACAAACAGACAACACACACACACACACACACACACACACACACACACAAACAACACACACACGTACACACACAGCCCAGTGGTTTATATCCTAGTGTGCAACCATGAATTACACCCACACATTATCTGTGGAGGGCACAAGGCTAAGACAGGCTGGAGGCCAACAGAGAGCCACTGGGGAGAGATGATTATTAAAGAGAGCAGGGACACACACACACACACACACACACACACATAAATAATGTATAACTGTAGATTAGGATCAAGATTATTTGGGGGAAGGAGGACAAAGGGGTCTCTGGGGTATAATAAGCACATCAGCAAAAACACACACACACACACACACGTGTGTCTGTACAAACAAAGACATCAGCTGAAGACAGAGGCACGCAGACACGTGAAGACACACACGCTACACTGTGTGTAATTCAGATTATTTGTGGGTGTGTTTAGCAATTTTGTTTTAGTCTTCCTGGAGAGCAGTTCAGCCTGGTTTCATGCTGTGCAGCCCCCCAAGACAAAGCATGAAATATGAATTACCAAGTATCTCCAGGGCTTTATATCAGCATGAAATTCCATTAAAAGCATTTTCTTACAAATCAAACTGAATTAAGTGGGATTGCCTGAAATATAAACTGTAATTGCCTATGGCATATAAAGCAAGACAGACCAAGATGCAGTGTTGATAACCTCAGTGCTCTCTATCAATCATGCGGGGCATGTTTCATGTCTGCACTGAGTCAAGCTACTGTGTCAATGTCACGTGCACACACACACACACACACACACACACACACACACACACACACACACACACACACACACACACCTGTGTCTGCGTGACAGGGCTGGTGATCTTGTTCTCCTGGGACAGGAAGAAGCGGATGGACATGAAGAGCTCGTGGACGCAGCAGCGGAACTCCTCCTCGCTCTGACCCCCCGTGGCGAGGGCGAAGAGACGGCGGGACTGGATGATGTACTTAAAGATGTACTCAGTGGCCTGGGGGGGGGGGACACAAAGTAACACCCAGTTACTCCCTGACAATATCACTCATCCACCATAATGCTGGACAACACTGGTATTAAAACATAACGGGGAAACATATTAGTGTCGCTGATGTGGGTCCCTGCAATTATGTGTGCTACTAGGCCTATTAAAAGTAATGTGTTATGGAAATGTTGAACACCCAAAGCGTAGTATTTCCACTTTTTGAAATTGCATCCAGCAACAATATGAGCGAGAGGGGCGAACAGAGACCAATGAATGATGCCGAGAGATCCTCAACGCACACGCCGAAGAGGACGCGTGCGTGCATGTGCGTTCAGGTGCACGCACTCACCTTGAGGACCTGCTGAATGTGATCCTGGTGCTCAGCGTCTATGATGCGATCCACGTACCACTTCAGTACTTTGATCAGGTCCCTGTGAAAAACACACATCTAGCATCAACTACTGAGCTCGACCTTCCTCTGCGATCACAATGCATTTCCACCAACAATCCAAGCACCCACCTACCTTTTCCAGAGACACAGCACACAAAGAATACCTTGGTGTAGCGTGAGTAAACGCATGGAAAAATCAAACAATGTCTAGGGCTGAACAACCTTCGATTGTGTTCCGTTTATTCGACAAAAGATACAGAACACAAGGGTCGGTTTATAAAACGCCTGTGTGTGGCTGTGCAATGGTGTGATCGGAACACTTCAAATTCACACTGTGTAGTGTATTAACATTAATGGCCAGGTTTGAGAGAGCACACACTTACAGATAATTGAAAAAAAATCATAGGAGACATTATGAGTACAAGCAAAGGAAAAACGACGGAGAGAGCAAATGGTCGTACAGTAATTTATACCGAATGAGCATTTGTGTAGGAGATGTTTTCGCCTGATTTCCTGTGATTGGACTGTGATTGCATGTTGATTGGTTTTCCCTTGGGTACATAGTGTACTGAAGAGACAGCCACCATTTTGTTGGAAATAATCAGCTAATAAAAGTGTACAATGTTATTTCTGGGACTGAATAGATACACTACATGAACAAAAGTATGTGGACACCTGCTCGGCCTACATCTCATTCCAAAATCATGGGCATTAATATGGAGATGGTCCCCCCCTTTTCTGCTATAACAGCCTTCCACTAGATGTTGGAACACTGCTGCAGAGATTTGCTTCCATTCAGCCACAAGAGCATTAGTGAGGTTGGGCAATTAGGCCTGGCTCGCAGTCGCAGTTCCAATTCATCCCAAAGGTGTTCGATTGGGTTGAGGTCAGGCCAGTCAAGTACTTCTACACCGATCTCGACAAACCATTTCTGTATGGACCTTGCTTTGTGCACGGGGGCATTGTCATGCTGAAACAGGAAAAGACCTTCCCCAAACTGTTGCCACAAAGTTGGAAGAGCAGAATCGTCTATAATGCCATTGTATGCTGCAGAGCTAAGATTCCCCTCCACTGGAACTAAGGGGCCTAGCCCGAACCATGAAAAACAACCCCAGGCCATTATTCCTCCTCCACCAAACTTTACAGTTGGCACAATGCATTCGGGCAGGTAGCATTCTCCTGGCATCCGCCAAACCCAGATTTTTCCGTCGGACTGCAATATGGTGAAGCGTGATTTATCACTCCAGAGAACGCGTTTCCACTGCTCCAGAATCCAATGGCGGTGAGCTTTACACCACCCCAGCTGACGCTTGGCATGTGCATGGTGATCTTAGGCTTGTGTGCGGCTGCTCGTCCATGGAAACCCATTTCATGAAGCTCCCGACAAACAGTTGCTTCCAGAGGCAGTTTGGAACGCAGTAGTGAGTGTTGCAACCGAGGACAGACGATTTTTATGCGCTACACGCTTCACCACTCGCCGGTCCCATTCTGTGAGCTTGTGTGCCTACCACTTTGCGGCTGAGCCATTGTTGCTCCTAGAGGTTTCCACTTCACAATAACAGCACTTACAGTTGACCGGGGCAGCTCTAGCAGGGCAGAAATTTCACAAACTGACTTGTTGGAAAGGTGGCATCCTATGACGGTGCCACATTGAAAGCCACTTCAGTACGGGCCATTCTACTGCCAATGTTTGTCTACGACGATTGCATGGCTGTGTGCTCGATTTTATACACCTGCCAGCAACAGGTGTGGCTGAAATAGCCGAATCCACTCATTTGAAGGGGTGTCCACATACTTTTGTATATATAATGTACATACAGTTTTATATTCGACTGAAATCACTGTAGACTATGATTCCAGGGGCAGGCAACACTCTTTCTTTAAATGAGTTTATTTTAGGTAAGTGAGCGGTGAGAGCTTTAGCTGTGAGCCTGGCAGGGGAGGGGTGTTAGTGAGAAATGAGTAGTGTGAGAGCTTAGCAGGTAGTGAGGGCAGAACAGTGTGAGCATATCACATTGTGAGTTTTGAGGCGACAGCACAGCGTATGAGGAACAGCGAGTGGATTTGCAGGGCCAAATCAACGCGAGATATTGAGGACACATGATCCTAATTATAATTAGGAGGGCGCCACAGGTGACTCATTCACACCACTGAAGCACCTTCGCCGCCCACCGTTATTACCAGGTAGTATACCGTAGGTCTTACCATAGGACAACCATTAAAACAACCATAATACACCCTAGGAGGAGAAAGAGAGAAACACACCTGTAAGACAAGGCTCCAGCAAAATGACTCTCGATGTAGGTATCCATGACGGGTTTGAAATGCTGGAACTTGCTGTCCTGTAGCAGGTTAATAATGTGGACCTGAAAGGAGAGGAAATAATTCAACGCTCTTTATTTAGCCAGCAACAAACAACCTATTTATTCAACCTAGCCTCCTATGTGACACAAACTGGCCTATTTGTACAGATTCATCTCACATGATTGCCTCACATGATAAAGGAGAACAGAGCAGAGATGAGTCTCTGTGTGTGTGTGTGTGTGTGTGTGTGTGTGTGTGTGTGTGTGTGTGTGTGTGTGTGTGTGTGTGTGTGTGTGTGTGTGTGTGTGCGTTATTGACTGAACCGAGTCAACTGAAAGCAGATTAATCCCTCAGCTCTATATTAGAGCGATGCAGCCTGACTGGACTGGGATTGATCAGCGAAGGCTGCGAAGCGTTACAGTATTAAAGCACATCCATTGGCTCAAGCTTCCAGTGTATGTTTGTCTGTGTCTACCATGCACAATTGCACTTTTTCTCTCTGACCTCAGTATCCCACTATTGGGCACAGGCCTTCTTCTCTAATGAGGCTTGGTCTACTTCCCAACACACACACAAGCGCGCGCACACACACACACACACACACACACACACACACACACACACACACACAATTAGTTCTGCCGTCATGACACTCCAATCCTGGCTCCAACCAGTAGTGTTTAGAATCAACCAACGATTAGCTGTCAGGGAGGGAGAAAACAATATGCTAGGAAATAGAAGACCACAGAAGCACTAACCACTTACCAGGCAGTCAAACACCTTCAGCCCATACCTCTGGGAACTCTCATCCAAGATCCCAAAGAGTGTATCAAGTGTATCCTGTAAAAACTGGTGAGGGAGAGATAGAGTGATAGATATACATAAGACTGAATATCTATGAGATCATGTGGATGAAAAATCCTTTGATACATCTATAAAACACATCTAGGAGACGTTTTCAAGTAAAACACAAAAAAGGCCAATCTAAACAGGACATTCTTTGAGTGACGTGATCCTGAACCAATCAGGGTGAAAATAGAGGGCCCGGGGAGGGGCGGTACCTTGACTATCTCAGAGCCATCGATCTCTTTCAGCTTTGACAGGCTGTCATTGATCCTCTCTGGGTGGGCTCTCCACTTCAGCAGGTCTAACATGTCACCTACAGAGACACATGAAGAGAAACAACCACCGTTGCATCGTGGAAAACCTCAGTTAGTCTCTCACTACATGTCTATGAGCTGTCTACTCTTGGTTCCGAGACCTAGGCACACACACACACACACACACTGAGAGAAACATACAGATGTAGGATCTTAATTTGAGCCAGTTTGCTACAGCAGGAAAATAATCCTGCAGAAAAATGTTTACATTCAAATACACTCCAAGTTTGCATTTCCTGCTTTGCAGGACAATTCTCAGCAACAAAAGTGATCAAATTAAGACTCTACATCTGCACAGTAGCCTGGGTTTCTGCATAATGGCAACTTGCAGTTGTCTTGTCAAACAATATCATGGCGAGGCAATGAAGACGCGTTATTGAACTTCCATCACGATTTGGGAAATCCAGAACATTTCTGTCAAAGCAATATGAGGGCATATGGTTAAAGCGCTAGAATTTAATTACTGAGGAAGTAGCTGTACTTCTGGATGTGAGGAAGTAGCTGTACTTCTGGATGTGAGGAAGTAGCTGTATTTCTGGATGTGAGGAAGTAGCTGTACTTCTGGATGTGAGGAAGTAGCTGTATTTCTGGATGTGAGGAAGTAGCTGTATTTCTGGATGTGAGGAAGTACCTGTATTTCTGGATGTGAGGAAGTACCTGTATGTCTGGATGTGAGGAAGTACCTGTATTTCTGGATGTGAGGAAGTACCTGTATGTCTGGATGTGAGGAAGTAGCTGTATTTTCCCAGACAATAAACTAGATATACTCCTTGCACATTGCCTCAAATGACTTTGTGCAGTTTACGTTTCAGAATATTTACACTCAGTGGTAAACTGTTTGAGAATTCAGCAATACTACAGTAATATTCCAGACAAGACAACGACTCCGGACGAGTCAGAAACAGACCGATTATCCACTATCCAGACTGAAGGATACACTTTACACTAGTAAGTGATCTATCGCTGGATAATAGATCCATAGGTGTCGGTCTACTGGTTTAGGTGTAGGTCTACAGTGCAGATGCATGCTCTAATACTTTGACTTCCACCCTTACCATTCTGTGTGAGTTTAGTGGAGCAGAGGAAGGAGGTGATCCAAAAGGATTCCTTGGTGCCTTTCACAGCCTGGTTGTTGCCGGGCAGATTGGCTTTGGAGAAGGGCAGCTTGAGGTAACGGCTAGAGTCCTGGAGGTTAGCATTTTCCTCACACTGAAAGGAGCAGAGATAGAGTACTGGGTTAGTGCCACTACAGGAGACTGGAGAAAAAGGCTACAGTATTATGGGATTTGGTTCGTTACTTAACTGCATTCTCAAACATTAAGGAGTTTGATATACTGCTTCCATACTGCTAGGAAAATGCAGTTCGGGGAATTGAATGTATTATTATCTTCATCATCATTCAAACTACAACAGTATCTTTGTTTCAATTAAACATTGGAAAGGGCTGGGGACCCTATAAAGTAAGCACTGTGCACTTTACAATTCTTTAACTGTCAATTATTTTAGCCATGCTTTCTAATGTATCAGCACAGATTGGAAAGCATTTTGAAGCTAGTGATTAACTATGTTCTGAATAACAGTCCAGGTAGGGTATTCCCACTCTGATGCTTACACGTGGTTAGTGCTGAATTCCTCTTCCCTATTTTGGAGATGAGAAACTAGGCCATGCTAATTTCTTCCAGCTTTTGTCCTGACTTCTATCTGACAGTAAGTGGATTTTTTACACCAATGGAAAACAACACAAGAACATTCATAAGAGGCATCAAATGTAATTTCCGTAAAAACCCTACAGAGAACCGGCTGCCTCAAAAGGGGAGACACATGTAAGCACTTCAAAGCTCAAGGCTCCAAAAGCAGCTGCATTTATTGTGAATTATAGCACTTTACACACATTTCAAGGCAGCTAAAACTGTGCAAAACGGTCCACCTATAGACTATCCCTTTTTGTTTGCAGACAGGTTAGACTACAGACTGCATCTGAAGCCAGGCCAAGGTGTTTTTAATCTCTCCGTTTCTCCTGTGTGAGGGGAAATGACCTATTAGCAGTGGGAGTCTTCTTAATGAGGTGGTGAGCAGGACTAGGAAAGGGCAGCAGAGAGCAAAGCCCAGAACCACAAGGAAGGAGAGGCTGCTTGATTGCATAATGGTTCTCCCACTGTCTTGACTCCTCTGTGCTCTCCCTGTCTCCCTGTCTCCCTGTCTCCCTGTCTCCCTGTCTCCCTGTCTGTCTGTCTGTCTGTCTGTCTGTCTGTCTGTCTGTCTGTCTGTCTGTCTGTCTGTCTGTCTGTCTGTCTGTCTGTCTGTCGAACTAAGATGGGTCGAGACCAGGTATTCCCAAACTGGGGTATGCGTACCCCCAGGGGTAAGCGCAATGCCATCGGGGGTACGCCAAATAAAAATGTGATTCATTTTTTTCTTCACATTCTCAAATAGTCCATTTATATTTTCCAACGGGACTATACATTTGGGTAAGGTTTTTTTCTCGCCTGAGTAGCCTCATTTCACTGCCAAAAATCAAATTAAACCATCTAGTGTAGTGTTAAGCGAAATAACAGCACAATGTCAAATACAGGTAGGCTAGTCAAATAATTAACATCCAATCACATTAACCGTTACTCTCTCGCGGGAATTCCACTAACGGTCCTGATGTAGCCAAACGTAGCTGCTGCTCGTACTTATGGCGCAAAAGCCATGACAGGGAGACATAGTGGAGTGGTAACGCGCGTGCAAGCAGTTGCTCCCAACGCCACTTCGGTACACTGCAGCATCCACCGAGAGGCTCTTGCTGCCAAGGGAATAAAATGAAACCATCAGCTGTTCTTGTCTAATGATGTTCTGTATTATGTCATTCTGTATTATGTTTCATGTTCTGTGTGGACCCCAGGAAGAGTAGCTGCTGCTTTTGCAACAGCTAATGGGGATCCTAATAAAATACCAAATACCAAATGCCTGACAGCTTGAAAGACGTTTTGGACACTACAGTGAAAATGGTTAACTTTGTTAAAGCAAGGCCCCTGAACTCCTGTGTATTTTCTGCACTATGTAATGATATGGGCAGCGACCATGTAACGCTTTTACAACATACAGAAGTGCGCTGGTTATCAAGGGGAAAAGTATTGACACGTTTTTTTGAATTGAGAGACGAGCTTAAAGTTTTTTTTTCTGACCATCATTTTCACTTGTCTGACAGCTTGCATGATGACGGGTTTCTCACACGACTGGCCTATCTGGGTGATGTTTTTTCTCGCCTGAATGATCTGAATCTAGGATTGCAGGTGCTCTCCGCAACTATATTCAATGTGCAGGACAAATTTGAGGCTATGATTAAGAAGTTGGAGCTCTTCTCTGTCTGCATTAACAAGGACAACACACAGGTTTTTCCATCATTGTATGATTTCTTTGTGTGCAAATGAACTCAAGCTTACGGACAATGTCAAATGTGATATAGCAAAGCACCTGTGTGAGTTGGGTGCGCAATTACGCAGGTACTTACCCGAAACAAATGACACAAACAACTGGATTCGTTATCCCTTTCATGCCCTGCCTCCAGTCCACTTACTGATATCTGAACAAGAGAGCCTCATCGAAATTGCAACAAGCGGTTCTGTAAAAAATGTAATTTAATCAGAAGCCACTGCCAGATTTCTGGAATGGGCTGCACTCAGAGTTTCCAGCCTTGGCAAATCATGCTGTTAAGTCACTGATGCCATTTGGCGCCGACAGAGATGGTCGCCTCGCTTCGCGTTCTTAGGAAACTATGCAGTATTTTGTTTTTTAATGTATTATTTCTTACATTGTTACCCCAGGAAATCTTAAGTCTTATTACATACAGCCGGGAAGAACTATTGGATATAATTAAACGTCAACTTACCAACATTACGACCAGGAATACGACTTTCCTGAAGCGGATCCTCTGTTTGGACCACCACCCAGGACAATGGATCAGAACCCAGTAGGCGACTCAAAACAACGCTGCTACAGAAGTGGCAGACGGAGCGGTCTTCTGGTCAGGCTCCATAGATGGGCACCCCGCCCACCGCTCCCGAGTATACTACTCGCCAATGTCCAGTCTCTTGACAACAAGGTAGACAAAATTCGAGCAAAGGTTGCCTTCCAGAGAGACATCAGAGATTGTAACATTCTTTGTTTCACGGAAACATGGCTCACTCGGGATACGTTATCAGAGTTGGTACAGCCACCCGGTTTCTTCATGCATTGCGTCGACAGAAACAAACATCTCTCTGGTAAGAAGAAGGGCGGGGGTGTATGCCTTATGATTAACGAGTCGTGGTGTGATCATAACAACATACAGGAACTCAAGTCCTTTTGTTCACCTGACCTAGAATTCCTTACGATGAAATGCCGACCGCATTATCTACCAAGAGAATTCTCTTCGATTATAATCACAGCCGTGTATTGGATAACTGCCTCAATAGGTCCACAGACGACGCAATCGCAAACACACTGCCCTAACCCATCTGGACAAGAGCAATACCTATGTAAGAATGCTGTTCATCAATTACAGCTCAGCATTTAGCACCATCGTACCCTCCAAACTCGTCATTAAGCTCAAGACCCTGGGTTTCGACCCCGCCCTGTGCAACTGGGTCCTGGACTTTGACGGGCCGCCCCCAGGTGGTGAGGGTAGGAAACAACATCTCCACCCCGCTGATCCTCAACACTGGGGCCCCACAAGGGTGTGTTCTCAGCCCTCTCCTATACTCCCTGTTCACCCTTGACTGCGTGGCCATGCACGCCTCGAACTCAATCATCAAGTTTGCAGACGACACTACAGTGGTAGACTTGATTACCAACAACAACGAGACGGCCTACAGGGAGGAGGTGAGGGCCCTTGGAGTGTGGTGTCAGGAAAATAACCTCACACTCAACGTCAACAAAACAAAGGAGATGATCATGGACTTCAGCAAACAGCAGAGGGAGCACCCCCCTATCCACATCGACGGGACAGTGGTGGAGAAGGTGGAAAGTTTTAAGTTCCTCGGTGTACACATCACGGACAAACTGAAATGGTCCACCCACACAGACAGCGTGGTGAAGAAGGTGCAACAGCGCCTCTTCAACCTCAGGAGGCTGAAGAAATTTGGCTGGTCACCAAAAACACCCACAAACTTTTACAGATGCACAATCAAGAGCATCCCGTCGTGCTGTATCACCGCCTGGTACGGCAACTGCTCCGGCCACAACCGTAAGGCTCTCCAGAGGGTAGTGAGGTCTGCACAACGCATCACCGGGGGCAAACTACCTGCCCTCCAGGACACCTACACCACCCAATGTCACAGGAAGGCCAAAAAGATCATCAAGGACAACATCCACCCGAGCCACTGCCTGTTCACCCCGCTATCATCCAGAAGGCGAGGTCAGTACAGGTGCATCAAAGCTGGGACCGAGAGACTGAAAAACAGTTTCTATCTCAAGGCCATCAGACTGTTAAACAGCCATCACTCACATTGAGTGACTGCTGCCAACATACTGACTCAATCTCTAGCCACTTTTATAATTAACATTTGGATGAAATAAATGTATCACTAGTCACTTAAACAATGCCACTTTATATAATGTTTACATACCCTACATTACTCATTTCATACTTATATACTGTACTCTATATCATCTACTGCATCTTGCCTACGCCGTTCGGCCATCGCTCATCCATAAATGTATATGTACATATTCTTAATCATTCCTTTACACTTGTGTGTATAAGGTAGTTGTTGTGAAATTGTTAGATTACTAGAAGCACAAGCATTTCACTACACTCACATTAACATCGGCTACCCATTTGTATGTGACCAATAAAATTTGATTTGATTTTGATTTGATTTGAGCGGCTTCTCGGCCCTCACTAGCATGAAAACGAAATACAGGCACAGGCTGTGTATGGAAAATGATTTAAGACTGAGACTCTCTCCAATACAACCCAACATTGCAGAGTTGTGTGCATCATTTCAAGCACACCCTTCTCATTAACCTGTGGTGAGTTATTCACAATTTTCAATGAACAAATAAGGTTTTATATGTAAGATGGTTGAATAAAGAGCAAAATGATTGATTATTATTATATTATTATTTGTGCCCTGGTCCTATAAAAGCTCTTTGTCACTTCCCACGAGCCGGGTTGTGACAAAAACTCACAAGTTTTCTTATGTTTAATAAATGTATCGTATAGTGTGTGTGTGGCAGGCTTACAATGATGGCAAAAAACAACATCTGAGAGTGCGCTGACCCTGCTAGAGGGGTTACACAGCTGGAGGTTGAATAATTGAAGGGGTACGGGACTATAAAAAGTTTGGGAACCACTGGTCTAGACAACCTATAACCCGTCTGTCACTCTACAGTACCTTGGATCTCTCTACAGTACCTTGGATCTCTCTACAGTACCTTGGATCTTTACCCCTGCCTGTGTCTCATTCTCTGTCTCCGAAGAGTCCAGACTATCCACAACCTGTGCATGCTCTCTTACCGTGCCTTTCTTCTTCTAAAACTAACAGACCACCTACAGTGCTCTGTATCCCTTCCTGTCACTCCCTTAACCCACAGCCTCAGTGCTAACTAGCCTTGCCCGTCTCACAGAACAGCTCCTTGCTAGCCTGCAGCAAACTATTGTGTGCTCTGTAATCTCTGTCTCTGCAGCTTATGCTCCCTAGCCCTGTCGATCTCAACCTACAATTACCCAGAGTTACACCCCAAAACAGGCAACAGGCCCCATAACGCAGAGCTGTGTTTAATTGGCTATGCCTGAGGGTTGGTTTAAATGCTGTTTGCTTTGGACAGGCCATGGGTTAAGTGGAGAGCTTACTGGGGTAGTAAAGAAAACAAGCTGGGATGGCAAGCGCCTGTTTATGACAGAGTATAAGCTGGAAAAGTATCAACGGGAAATAGCAGTGTGAGCATGTGATGTGATGTGTGTGTGTGTGTGTGTGTGTGTGTGTGTGTGTGTGTGTGTGTGTGTGTGCGCGCGCGTGTATTTAGGCATGGGTGAGGACAGAAAACACCCACAGACACAGCCATAGACTGCCACACACACACACACACACACACACACACACACCTCCGCCCATGTCTCATGGTTAGTGGACATTACATAAACAGATATTACTCATCATTCTGCTAGCCTACTCATTGCTGAAGCATCTGACTCACCTAGCCACCGCTCTGGAGCCAAGCAGCCACAATCAATCATGGTAATGGGACTGCGTTATTACAGCGCTTTTTTCTCAAGGTCTCAAAGAGCTTTACATGAAACAGTATGGATTGACTCATCGCCCACTAATGTGGAACGCCTACCTAAGTGACGACGATCATGGTGGACAGGTGAGAAATGATTGTGTGTGTGTGTGTGTGTGTGTGTGTGTGTGTGTGTGTGTGTGTGTGTGTGTGTGTGTGTGTGTGTGTGTGTGTGTGTGTGTGTGTGTGTGTGTGTGTGTGTGTGTGTACAGTAGGACTCCAGTACCTTATGAATGATGAGCTCGTGGGTGCCGTCCGGTAGTGTCCGTCCGTCCTCCTGCATCAGATGAACGAAGGAGTAGCCAAACAGCTTCTTCTCCCCTTTGTCTTTCGCTGTGGAACACCGCACACATCCACCGTCACTATCCGGAAACACACTATCACCGCTACCCTCTGTTACTCTACGATCAGACAGCTATGCTATAGAGTGCAAGACGTACGCATCACATGTGGCTGGTGGCACCTTAATTGGGGAGGATAGCATTCCATTCACTCCACTCCAGACATTATTTTGAGCCATCCTCCCCTCAGCAGTCTCCTGTGTTATGCATCCATTCAACCTGAAAGCTCTATCGCTATGTTTAGAGCCTTGGAGGAAGTGAGGGAAAATGGTGCCTTTATTAAGGTAGCGGTTTAAAAACAACACCTACGAGTGTCAGATCAGGGAGTGGAGGTCACATGAGAATTGTTCCTGAGTGTTGTGGGAGAGGGTGAGACTCGCTCAACTACAGGCCTGGAAGAGGATTACGAGGAGATTCTGGAGACACAGGCCCTTTTTGCATTGATGAAAGTTTAAGGAGATTCTCCAGAGGTATTGGGGGAAAAAAGCCAGAGAATAGACTAATTACTGTAATGTAAAGCTGTGAAATGCTCATGTCTCAACCACTACCTAAGGAGGTAGCGCGCGACATTCGTCTGACAGTTGCCTCCTCCCCAAGCAGGGCAGTGTAAATAGAATTGTCTCGTTGAGCCTAACACACCTACAGTAAACATCGTAACAGCAGAGCAATGTTTTTGAAACCGCTGAAATATATAGACATAGACATATCTTTATATTTGAAACTTGTTTTATTGAGTTAACTTAAATTGCAGTAACAGCCTATTTCATTTAGAAATTGTTGTCATAGCTTTAAGAAGCAAAAAAAGAGGGGAACTCTGCCTGGCTGGCTGCACTGAGTCACGTTAAACAGCTGATGTCCACTCCCCAGTGAATTACTCATGTTTTCAGTTGCAACTTGATGATTTATATGATATTGATAAAATTGAAGCCTGGTTTGTTCTAATGTTGTAAGATTGTATATTCATATGGGAGGGGTAACCCTTCATTTTTTATATGCTAATATTATGAAGACATGTTGTTAGGTCTAGCTAGCTAGCTAGCTAGCTAGCAGAAACTGCTTATGTTTTGAAGGTAAAATATGAGTGTACATGCGATAATTTTATTTATTTATTATTGTCTGCACATGCTTGTGAATTGTTTCATTATTCAAGAGTGTAATGTGGTTTGGTTGCATTATTCAAGAGTGTAATATTGTTAAGATGAAAAGTTTCTTGCATACCCTTATGAAAAAATATTGCAGTCAGAGTGCAGTATAACTGCAGTTATTCTGCAATTACTGCGGCGAAAATACCAGTCGGCTGAAGTTACTGCACTTTTACTGCCGTTTCAAAACTGAAATGTTTTTTATAAGGGTAGTGGAATTGTTTGTTGTTAACATACTTACTGGCTACTGGCTATACTATAGGCTAACGTGACTGTGATATTTACGGGAAATTTTAAGCTGCAGCGCAAGAATGTCTGTTGCCAAGCCCCCGAACTCTCTCTCGGCAACAACAGCGGCCCAAAGGCTAGCAAAAGGCAAATAGCTGAGTCACACTGTACTGTACAGTGGCACCCTCCCTGCATACTTCATAAGCTTACAATATCATGACCATCCGATGCTAATGTCAATTGAAAAGTTTACGTACATATTATGTCAATTGAAATCACATCGTGGTGCCTCCGCAGCAACTCTCTTCAATCTAAATACACCCACAAATCTCTTTAAATCTCTCCCCTGACCTCTGACCCAACTGTGACCTCTGACCTTACGGCTTCTGCCCCACACAGTGTTACTAATTTAGCGACTTTGCCGCTATATTTTATCGAGTTTTCAGACCCCTCCACCCAGGTAGAGAAGCATGGGGGGGGGGGGATGCGGTGGGAGAGGGGGCGAAAACACTACATCAGGGACTGTAGCTGTGCCGCAGCAAGGTAAATTGGTGCTGTGACAAAACGTCATCTAGCGACTTCTAGCGACAAATCAAGGAGCAAATAGCAGTTCTCACTGACAAATTGTTGGCAACACTGGCCCCACAGTCTCAACAGATAGCTGTTACCATAGAAACAAAGTAGAACCTCTAAAACTGCAATCACTGGAGCCGTCACCAAATGTAAGATATTAGCATTAGATGTGTGTGAGATACAGTAGGTGGCGGCGGTGTGGGTAAAAGTTGTTGTGTGTTGTACTGTTTTTTTGACTTGTGCATGTCATCTATTCTCTTGGCAGGCTAGCCTCGACAGATTAATAGATTAATAGTAAATTAATTAACAGAAAACATTATAGTACCAAGTTCAATTAATACTTTTAACTATTCAGAAGATTCAGTGTCAGCTATGTAAAACTCATTACAAAAAAGGATAATAGTAATGGAAAAACTTAGAAATAATGTATTGTCAAAAACAAAACATTTAAAACACTCCACAACCATAATATCACTGGCTGTGCTGCCCAAATTAAAAGTTCATTTAGAGAGATAGTGTCCCCTCTGGCTACATTCCCAATGTCAGTAGTAATAACCCAATATCAACTGTATAGGCCTCCAACCTCTACAGAGCCACAGAGCACATCAACACGTTGTATGAGAGAGTCCGCTATCCCCAAATCACACATCAGAGGAGTCATGACTGGCTTGTTATTAGTCTCATAATACAAAACATGTATATAGTAATATTGGAGTCCATATACACACGCACACAGGCAGATACATGCACAGAAACACACGCATCCATCTTACCCCCCCCCCCCCCACACACAATACATTTTCTCAGAGTAGTGGTGGAGTAGTATCTTACTGGAGCAGTGTCTGAACTCAAAGCGGACGTGCGCGCCCCTGAACATGTCCACAGGGATGGGTAGTTTGATCTGCTCAGCCCAGCGGGGACTGTTGTTGTGGTAGAGCACAAAGGAGTGGTACTCATCCCCACCAGGCTCCCCTGAACCAGCCGCTACATAACTCTGGAGGAGAGAGAGAAGAGGAGAGAGGTAGAGAGGCAGGTAGAGAGGGGGGAGAGAAAGACGGAGGATAAAGGGAGGGGAGAGAAGGGAGGGAGGGATGGAGGAGAGGGATAAGGGGGAGAGGAAAGAGGGAAGAGAGGAGGGGTAGATAAGACAGGAGAGAGGGGAGAGCGGCGTTAATAGGTAGTGGAGATGAAAGCAAGAGATGGAGAGAGGAGGAGGAGGGAGATTGCAGGACACACACACTGTTTACTGGACCTGTGACGCACAGCACTCTCAGTCTCTCGCTCTGGCTGAGTGAGTGACAGGGTTGCATGCAGAGGTGAGCTCTAGCAGCAGCAGAATCAAATCTATTTTCTGCGTATGGCTGCAGCATCCTGTCTGATCAGGAAACCACAGTGTTTTACAGAGAAAACTAGTACCCTAGCAATGACCAACACCATGTGCCAAAACCCATCCTCATCTCACATCTAGCTGAGGCAGATAGATACATCCCACAACCAGTACACACCAGATGTACCCACATAGGCCTTCAGCATTAGACAACATTAGCCTCGTTCAGTCTGATTGAACCAGGTCACAACAATACACCTACGAGAATTGAAAGCACAATCACGCCTGTAGTATGAAAAACCATAAGGAATGGATGATCTTACCTTCATGACCTGGCCTTCGATGTCCAGCACATAGACCGTGATCTCCACGTTCCTGGCAACGCTCTTCCCTCCTTTCTCAAACTCTCCTTTCTCCAGCGTCACGTAAAGGTCATTCCTCATCTCTCCTGCAGGAGGGCGAACAGAGTCGTTCAAACAACAAGAAAGAAAGAATGTTGCACACTGTATATAGATAAACCTAACCAACGTTTCGTTATTTTTACCAGTTGAAATAACAGGCATACTCATCTAGTGTTTGGTTGATTATATTTTAATGTATAAAAACATTAGCCATTTGCTTCATTCTATAGCTAGAGGATTCCTGATATTTCCAGGAGTGAGAAGTATACTTTTTTTTCCTTTGTCTGTTGTGGTCTAGTATTGTTTTTTTGCTAGCTAGGGCCATCTACTTTAAGTGGTGCCTGTCTTCCCAGTGGTCTACTGCTCATAACTTGCAGATAGTTGTTGACACATCAACCAGGATCAAGGGGCAGAGCAATGGCAGGACAATTTGTTGCTTGTTTTGGTAATCAGTGGCTGTATTGGAGGGGGAAGGGTTTCACCTCTCCTAGGCAATCAGCAATTAGTACAGGGAGGTGTATTCTCCACCTCTGCTAGACAATTAGCAATTATTGTTAATTCTTCAGTCTCCCCTGGCTTCTTAGCAGCGGCTTACCGTTGACGAAACAAAGACGCTTCTCCCAAGTTGTTTGAGGAAGGCTCCACACCACTCTCACTTGAGTATCTTACCTAGTTTTTTACAGAATAATCAACTTACAACTTACAGACTAATCAACGTACTCTTTTGTAGCGTTGTCAACGATGTGTGTGTTTTCTATACCTGTTTGGACCTCTCCCTGTAGACTTTACAGACACTCCCCACACCTTGGCTGCAACCCATGTGGAATTCTGGCTTCTCTGGTAGCGTTTGGAACAGCCAATCATCTCCGCTTATGCTGCCTGTCAGACCCTTGACTTTTTGGCCGTGATGGAGAAATGGATCACCCCGGAGTACACTGCTACTCCAGCTGTTCTTTCCTCGTCTGACTGTTTTCTCATAGTCCGAGAGCATCTGGCCGTCGCGGTGGTGGCACAGGTCTACTAATTTCTAAGTGGAGATTCTCTTTCCTTCCTCTCTCACCTGTCCATCTCCTCATTTGAATTCCATGCTGTCACTGCCACTCAAGCTTAACATTATTAGGCCTCCCGAGTGGCGCAGTGGTCTAAGGCACTGCATCACAGTCCCACGAGAGATTCTGGGTTTGAGTCCAGGCTCTGTCGCTGCCGGCCGCGACCGGGAGGCCCATGGGGCGGCGCACAATTGGTCCACCCCCGTCCGGGTTAGGGAGGGTTTGGCCGGCAGGGATGTCCTTGTCTCATCGCGCACTAGCGACTCCTATGGCGGTCCGGGCGCAGTGCACGCTGACACGGTCGCCAGGTGTACGGTGTTTCCTCCGACACATTGGTGCGGCTGGGTTGGATGGGCATTGTGTCAAGAAGCAGGGCGGCTTGGTAGGGTTGTGTTTCGGAGAACGCATGGCACTCGACCCTCGCCTCTCCCGAGTCCGTATGGGAGTTGCAGCGACAAGACAAGACTGTAACTACAACCAATTGGATACCACGAAATTGGGGTGAAAGATATAACAACAAAAAAAGCTTAACATTATTGTCATCTATCGCCCACCAGGTGCCCTTGGAGAATTCCTCAATGAGATTGACGTCCTGATAAGCTCATTTCCTGACGATGGCTCACCGCTCTTCGCACTTGGCAACTTCAACCTCCTGCTGTCGATTCCATTTCTTTCCCATCCTTGCCTCTTTTCACCTCACCCTTTCTCAATCCCCTCCAACTCACAAGGCAGGCAATATGCTTGACCTCATTTTTACTAGAGGCTGTTCATGTACTAGTCTCACTGCAACCCCTCTCCAGGTCTCTGATCACTACTTTGCTTCCTTCTCCATCTCCCTTTCCTCTAACCCTAACCACTCAGCCCCTACCCAGATGCTCATGCTCCGTCACAATCTTCACACTCTCTCTCCTGTTCTATCCTATGTTCTCTCTCCTGTCTGCTAAATCCTTTTCCCTCCTGTCTCCTGATTATGCCTCTTTGACCCTACTCCTCCCTTTCCGCATCCTATGACTCGCACTGTCCCCTTTCCTCCCGGCCAGGGTCGGCCCTCCCTTCCTTCTCTGTGGCTGAGTGACTCATTGCGAGCTTACAGAACAGGGCTGCGGGCAGCTGAGCAAAAATTGAGGAAAACTAAACTTTCGGAGGACCTATCATCCTTTCACTCCCTCCTATCTACCTTCTCTTCCTATGTATTCCTCTGTACGTGGTTAAAGCCACTTTAAAATGTCAAGATTCTGCCTCTAATTCTAGGAAACTCCTTTCCACCTTCTTTATCCTTAATCGGCAGGTAGCCTAGTGGTTAGAGCATTGGACCAGTAACTGAAAGGTTGCTAGATCGAATCCCTGATCTGACAAGGTAAAATTCTGTCATTCTGCCCCAGAACAAGGCAGTTAACCCACTGTTCCTAGGCTGTCATTGTAAATAAGAATTTGTTCTTAACTGACTTGCCTAGTTAAATAAAATAATAATCCTCCTCCCTCTCTTCAGACTAAAGGTTAACTACATCCCCCTACTCATTCACTCAGCCTATAAAGTCTGCCTGTCTCACTCACACAACTACCATATGCCTTGAACTCTTTCTCCCCTCTCTCCAGATGATATCCTGTGACTAATGAGGTCTGGCCACCTGACAACCAGCCCACTCAACCCCTCCTCCCTTCTCAAAACCATCTCTTGAGACTTTCCATTCCTCACTTCCCTCATCAACTCATCCCTGACCACTGGCTGCGTCCCCTCTGACTTCAAAATGGCCTGAGTTGCTCCCCTCAGACACTCGACTCAACTGACATCAAAAACTATAGACCTGTATCCCTTTTTGTTTTCTTTCCAAAACACTTGAGCGTGCCGTCTCTGATCAACTTTCTAGTTATCGCTCTCAAACTATCTTCTTGATCCTAACCAGTCATGCTTCGAGACGGGTCACTCAACCGAGACTGCTTTTCTCTGTCACGGAGGCTCTCCGCACTGCCAAAGCTGACTCTCTCTCTCCTCTGTTCTCATCCTCCTAGATCTATCCACTGCCTTTGACACCGTGAACCATCAGATCCTCCTCTCCACCCTCTGAGTGCTGGGTGCTTCAGGCTCTGCACACTCTTGGATTGCATCCTACCTGGCAGGCTGCTCCTACCAGGTGACGTGGAGAGGGTCTGTGTCTGCATTCTGTACTCACTACTG
The DNA here is from genome assembly GCF_901001165.1 of Salmo trutta. NCBI lineage: Eukaryota > Metazoa > Chordata > Actinopteri > Salmoniformes > Salmonidae > Salmo > Salmo trutta. The sequence goes on from NC_042964.1 coordinate 33,601,662, forward strand.
GTGTACCCCAGGGCGTTCGGCCCTCTTTTCTCTATACACCAAGTCACTCGGCTCCGTCATATCAAGCTCAACCTCAACAAGATGGAACTGCTCTTCCTCCCGGGGGAAGGCCTGCCCGCTCAAAGACCTCTCTATCACGGTTGACAACTCCAGAGTATCGTCCTCCCAGCGTGCAAAGAACCTTGGCGTGACTCTGGACAACACCCTGTCATTCTCTGCAAACATCAAAGCAGTACACTCCGTTCTGCCACCTCAGGTCTCTTGGACCTCCCACCCCACGGGATGGCAGCTCCCCCTCAGCCCTGACCAAGCTTTTTTTTCTGTCCTGGCACTGCAATGGTGGAACCAGCTTCCCCCTGAAGCTAGGACAGCAGAGTCCCTGCCCATCTTCCGAATACATCTGAGACATACCTCTTCAAACAGTATCTTAAATAATCCTCCTCGTCACTTGGGGATTAATTATATGGATGTTAGTATAATTACTTTATTTTATTTTTTTCCTGTGTTTCAGTGGTCACTTATGATATACATGTTAGTTAAATAAGTTAAGCAGAAAAGTCTGTATCAGCAAAGAGAAGGCATCGACACATCACACTGTCAGCAAGGATCGGGTGACCTCTTCACCCCAGTGACAGACATGGAAGTGACAGGGTTGGCACAGGCCACAGATCTGTTTTCAGGGCAGACGGGACTGAGGGTTCTGAATCTGAACATTCTACAAAAACAACAACATCCCAAAGGCTGGCAAAAGGCGTATAGCGGCACCCTCCCTGCATACTTCATATAGCTGACAATAACATGTCAAATTTTAAAAAATAAATCAATGTGCTTGGTTTTCACTTGCGCCTGCACTTTCAGGTGTGTGTGTGTGTGTGTGTGTGTGTGTGTGTGTGTGTGTGTGTGTGTGTGTGTGTGTGTGTGTGTGTGTGGGGGGGGGGGGGGGGGGGGGGGGGGGGCTCTGGAAGTAGAATGGATGTATGGTCATAGTGCAACTATAGCATTAAAGACGGCAGGTGCTTCCTGCAGTATGACTCAGACGGGTGACATGGATGCTACACACACACAGTCATATGCTATTCTATCACCTCATCACCGGTACCCCGGACCACAAGGTGTGACAGTTAAACCAGACGCTCTTCATTTACTTTGTGAGATAAGGAGAATCACACCCCCCCCCCACTTACACTCTGAGCTGGTGGGAAGTTTTAGTTCAGTTATGTACAGCAACAAAATACTATCTGAGCCAGTGAAGTGTTCAACCTGTACTGAGATAAGTGTACACACACAGACATTCAACAGTAGCTAGTAGCTGCCTCGTATGAAAACAGTCTCCTGAGGAGGTCTGTCTAACTTCACCGCCTAGAGAATAATTACAGGAAAGTACACATGTATACGCTCAAGGCATAACTGTGGCTCAGTTGGTAGAGCATGGTGTTTGCAATGCCAGGGTTGTGGATTCGATTCCCACGGGGGACCAGTACAGGGAACAAAAAAAATTATGAAATGTATTCACTACTGTAAGTCGCTCTGGATAAGAGCGTCTGCTAAATGACTAAAATGTAAATGTTTTTGGAGAAGTATCACAATGTAGCAAGGCAACATCTGCATGAGAGAAGACAGGTCCGTATCCACTTCAGAGAATAGTCAGCCACAGAATAGAAACGAGAGGAAGTCATCTTCTTCCAGCCCCTGTGTGTGTGTGTGTGTGTGTGTGTGTGTGTGTGTGTGTGTGTGTGTGTGTGTGTGCGTGTGTGTGTGCGTGTGTGTGTGTGTGTGTGTGTGCAAATAGCTCTCCACATCTCTATCTAATGGCGTCCAGTGTTCAACTCAACCCAGAGAGATCGACTCTCTCGCTCACACACACACACACCCCCACACACCCACAGCCTGGAGAGGCTGACAGAGAGAGCAGTGCAGCCTGACTATAATCCTTTGCCTACAGGAGCGTACACACACTAAAATCCCTAGCCTAGGGGCACAGTGAAAGTGGGAGCAGACTCTGACAAAGACCGTGAATATAAATCTTGAGTTACCGTAGAAGGCAAAACACTAGGGGGGGACGACACAGCGAACGGTTCCTCTTTTTGTGTTTCTTTTTATGTGAATGGACGTTCACGTGGATTTTTTATCTTCTTTCAAACAATGGCTTTATGTTTGTTTTTCAAGTACGTTTTACTGTACACTTTACTATGTACAGTCATTCATGCCAATACACACTCACCGGACAGTTTATTAGGTCATCTAGTACCGGGTTGAACCTCCCTTTTCTTCTTGTCGCACCATTCTCTGTACACCTTAGACACCGTCGTGCGTGAAAAGCCCAGGAGGGCGGCCGTTTCTGAGATACTGGATTTGGCGCGCCTTGCATCGACGACCATACAACGCTCAAAGCAGCTTAGGTCACTTGTTTTGCCCATTCTAACGTTCAATCGATCAGTAACTGAATGCCTCGATGCCTGTCTGCCTACTTAATAATATAGCAGGCCACGTGACTCACTGTCTGTGGGAGCGATCCATTTCCGCGAACCCGGTGGTGTACATTGGCCATGCGTGTAGATTTACCTGCAAAACCAGTGCAGTACAGACGTCGTTATGTTTTGACCAAAGAAGATTTTAGCTGCGTGGGTGGTTTCTTACCTGGCATGATGATGTCAGAGAAGCCCAGTTTCTTGGTGATGGACACTCCTCTGGTGAACAACACCATGTACTCTCTCCTCAGCTGTTCAATGTCCCCGTGCAGCAACTGGAGAGATACAGCCAGGCCTGGGAACAGAAGAAGCCCACACAAATGTTTAGAATTAAAGTGATGCATCTTGAATAATTGGCATATATAGTAAGAAACGACACACACACACACACACCATGAGTCAGACTACGGTATGCTTTAAGAAGAAATAATAAGAGAAAGCATCGGTGTTGTCTCCATCTAATATATTGGAAAACACCCAATAAATGTAAAATGTCAGACTGTGGCCTTGGAATAAAACCCCTGCTTCTATTTTCAGTATTTTTCTTCCATTTTCATATCGTTCCACATCTCCTTGATGCCATGCTAGATATTGCTCCGGTTTCCAGGGAAGTGAAAAACGCTTTTGGTCAACCAGACCATTGATCCTGTCATTCTGAAATGTTTCAGGTCACTATGTTCTCGAATTTAGAAACTGCTGCATATTTCGCCGGCCTGCTAACTGGAGAAGCTACAGCACTTTGTGGCCCAAGATGGCAAGGTTTTAATTCCCCCCAAACTACAATATCCACACACACACATATATATAGATGCACGCACACACATTCCTTGAACAGATTTGCCTGTCACGGTTCAAACCACAGGAATACAGAGGCAGCGGTCTTGTAACAACACTGAAATCCTTCCACAGTAACGTTATGTTTCAACACGGCACAGTCAAGGCTTGATCAATAATCAAAGAAGAGAAACCCATTAAGTTTGGGTGGAGATTCCACAGTGCTTGGGGCATGTCCGCCTTGCCCTCCCTTTCATGTGGATGAAGCCCATGGCGCAGCACAGCCTCACAGCCACTCCAGGGCCACAATTAGGCAAACCCCTGCTTCATTACTATTCTACACAGTAACACGCAAGAGTATTCAGGGCTGCCAGCCTGCCTGCCACCGCTTTGACACTCTCTCCCCTCTGTCCTCCTCACTGGCTTTTCACCAACTTAACACAAGGAGCACAGGGAGCAACAGGATGGAACATTTCCGCTGTTCAACAACAACAACACACAGCCTTGTGTTGCTTCTGTCCGTTGCGGAGCCTCATTCTCTGTCACTTTTGCCGACTCCGTACCCTCCCTCTCTCTCTCTCCATATTCTCTCCATCTCTCTTTTCCTGATTATTCCTTCTCTCTCTTCTCTCTCCCTCGCTCTAATGATTATTCAAACTAATATCATTTCCCACATTCCTCTGCTTCAGATTTTCTCGTATTTTCTTCATTCGTCTCTCCCTGTTAATTGGCTAGCAGCTAGCTAATATCTCTCCATGGCTGGTTTTGGTTGGTAGTTGGAAGCTCTACACAGCGAGCCCCGCTACGCAGCACAGCACAGCACACCACCGCTCATTTTAATTGTTCCCCTGACAACCAGACTAATGAATTTAGGGCCTTTAATTATGCAAGTTATTTCACCGTCTCCTGCATCAATGATTTATAAGGGCAGGACCCGTGGAGGAGAGAGCGGATGCGCGCTGTCACCTGGCTACAGGGCTGAGAGGCTCAACTGATTGTCTTTTAGTGCAGTCGTATAGTAGCCTGCTGCAATACAGCAGAACGTGTAAGGGGCTGGAGTTGTTATTGAAATGAAGCGGATACATACTGTACAGTAGGAATGGTGGATGGCTTTAAATACACAGAATTAGCGGGGGAAACAAGGGTTCTCAGTCAAGTCAAATCCAAGTGAAGTGTAATGTGGTTTGTTCTGCAGAAGTCAACATTTCTACCTCCTTCGGAATGACTAATCTGCTTTCATGCATAACATGCTGTTACTAAAAAAGGTTTTCACATGCAGGGTTTCCATGGAACTACTCCATACACTGTGATTATGTCAAAGTTTTATGCCGAATCATAATTAATGAATGCGCCCTCGCTCCTCAATGAGCCAAACAGCACTGGTTTGACATAATTTATCAGCAACTGCTGTATCAATCCATATCGCATTCATCATCATTCAGATGAAACGCACACAGCTTTACCGTGATGTAGTTTGAACTGTCCCCGTTTCATTTTTCAGCGGCTGTGAAATAGGAAAGGGGAAGCTTGATCCAGCACTGAGTATGATCGATGGTACAATCTGGAAGGTATTCGATGGAAAGCGCCGGAGCTTCTGATGAACACAACTTAACAGGCCAGGGTCAGAGAAATGTGCATTTGAAAATAATTCCACTACAGAGGACACATCAACTCTACTTCAATCATGTGACGGGATGTGATGTGATGCGATGTGTGTGTGTGGGGAGAAATGGGGAGAATGGGTGAGTTGATGAGCAAGAGGACAAAAACGATGCATAATGATGTAAACACCAATTGTGAATGAAGAACAGGGTGGGCCATTCTATTGTTTTGATCAATTCTAATTATAGGCCTAATCTTAAAATGGTATGTTCCCTTTATCAGTTCACCGAATCAAAGCCGTCTTATCAGTCGACTCTGGCCTACTTGGAATAGGCTACACGGTGAGCGTAATTGTACATGCTGAATGGCTTTCGATATCTGGGAAAATATCCACTTTGGGCAGCAGGCACGAGTGTCTGAGAATGTGGTGATGAGGCTTGTTACACCTTACGTTGGCAAGGGAAGCAATGTCCCCACGGAGAATTGCTTCACTTCACTTTAATTGGCGAACAAGTTGCTTGCAAAGAAAACAAGTCTGGCCGGCACCATGAACAAAGTGAGTCGGGAGCTTCCTCCCTCTGCACAAAATAAAGGCAACTGCACAACTGTTGTGGTACAACAGTGTGGAAGAATGACAAGACACAAAGATAAAATTGGAGACTACAACCAAACGAAGGTACGTCAAAGTGTGTCAAGCTATTGAAAGTTTAAAAAGAAAAAATGGTGTCAACTGTTAGGACAAGGGATAACATTAAATGAAATCCAACGAATGCCATTGCGTGAAGACGCACACAAACACGAGCTGACAATAATTGATTAATTTTGACTGCTGTCATATCTACACTCATATTCATGATGAGGCCTTTCTAGCTTTTTTTTGCAGAGTTTCACTATTTATCAAAGCCAGTTGGCGCTTATAATGATGTTTAGGCTACGTTTTCATCATTTGACTGCGCGTCTTTTGACCATGTGTCTTGGTGGTTGGGTTATTTTTATTTGGTCCATATAAAAAAAAAGCTACTACCATGTTCCAATGCATATGCTTTCTGTTTCATCGTTGTAACAATGGCACTCCACTAATAAAATTGATTGAACACTTGAATTTGAGCAATATTTATATTGATTGAACACTTGAATTTTAGCCATTTTTATTCTTATATATATTTTTTTACATATAACCTACTGTAACATAAACAAATGAAAATACTATTGTGTTAGTTGAAATAAAATACTAATCATATTCTACTGTCACCCAAGGCCTTCATAAACACAACCAAATGATTATTTTTGAGATAGCATATATGAAATATATTAATTCCACTGTTAGAATGTTGCAGTCAGAATGACTGCTCTTTAGCTTGAACTGGGTCCCTCGAGGCCCAGCGGTTCTACTGTTAACCGGTCTCTTCCCCTTCATCTACACTGATTGAAGTGGATTTAACAAGTGACATGAATAAGGGATCATAGCTTTCACCTGGTCAGTCTATGTCATGGAAAGAGAAGCACTCAGTGAAGAAACATTGATAAGTGCGGGGTGGCAGGTAGCCTGGCGGTTAAGAGCGTTGGGCCAGAAACCAAAAGGTTGCTGGGTCGACTCCTGAGCCTGTTAGGTGGGAAAATCTGCCGTTCTGCCCTTGAGCAAGGCAGCCCCCAACAACAACTCCCCGGGGCGTCAATGACGTGGACGTTGATTATGGCAGCCCCCCCCCTATACACCTCTATCAACTACATGGTTACCAATTCTTCTAAATACAGCAGAGCAGAACACTTAAGTGTTATTGGACCATATCATCCTGCATGGAAACTGCCACAAATAACCTCGATGTCTAAACCTCCTAAACTCTTCTGCAACCTCCTGAAACATCAACACATCTTAAACGCATTCTGAATCCCCATCCTCTTAGTTAACATCAAATATGCATGTCTTATCTGATATTAACAACAACATAACAGACTACTAGATACTACTGCAAAATGCATGTATTATCTGATATCAACAACAACAACATAACAGTCTACTAGATACTACTGAAATATGCATCTGATATAAGGATTATAACATCATTGTATAGAACTTATTAATTCAACTCCATTGAGTCAGAGAGAGTGCAGTAAATGGTTGATTAAAGTTTATCTCTGTAAGGATATTGTATCTCCTACTTAGCATCATTCCCCAGTTCACTTTTGTCTGGGAATTCATTCCAATTTCTCGCTTATCAATTCAACTGAGCAAATAACATCTTCATTTATTCCAAAGCCAATCTTTCATTTGGGATTTTAACTGGCGCCGGGCTATTAGGGCTGACCCCATTTAGTCGACGGGCCGATTGTTTGGTCAATAGGCTGTTGATCGACCAAAATGTCTTTACTCGAGCTGTAGCAAAAAATATATATCGTGGTGCACAAGACGCCTGTCTGATTGGAGCCTGTCTGAGTGGATTAATTCATTGTGGAGGCCGTTGGGATGGCACAGTCCATCAGTCTAAGATACGGTACTGCAATTGTATATGGTTATACTATGTAAGAACAATGGTGCAACACAAATAAAAATGATATTATTTTATAATAAACGTGCTTTCTCCTGCGTTGGGTAGTGGTCGCTGTCCGGGGTTCTGAAACACATCAGTGCGCTGTTGAATTGGCGCATTTCCCTAGACCCCGTTTCTATGTGCATAATAGCAACGTTAACCAGCATATTGGTGTTGAATACAATGTGGCAGTGGCAGCAGCGGAGTTAGGAGATGAGAAAACAGCCCTTGCCTTAATTGTCTAAGAAAAGTGAGGAGAGAGGAAACGCCAACTTAATTAGATCTATAATCAACAGCCTAACTGTTAAATGTGCCTGGCTTTATAAATCATCCATATAAACTCAGCAAAAAAAGAATCGTCCCTTTTTCAGGACCCTGTCTTTCAAAGATAATTTGTAAAAATCCAAATAACTTCACAGATCTTCATTGTAAAGGGTTTAAACACTGTTTCCCATGCTTGTTCAATGAACCATAAACAATTAATGCACCTATGGAACGGTCGTTTAGACACTAACAGCTTACAAACGGTAGGCAATTAAGGTCACAGTTATAAAAACTTATGACACTAAAGAGGCCTTTCTACTGACTATGAAAAACACCAAAAGAAAGATGCCCAGGGTCCCTGCTCATCTGCGTGAACGTGCCTTAGGCATGCTGCAAGGAGGCATGAGGACTACAGATGTGGCCAGGGCAATAAATTGCAATGTCCGTACTGTGAGACGCCTAAGACAGCGCTGCAGGGAGACAGGACGGACAGCTGATCGTCCTCGCAGCGGCAGACTACGTGTAACAACACCTGCACAGGATCGGTATATCCGAACATCACACCTGCGGGACAGGTACAGGATGGCAACAACAACTGCCCGAGTTACACCAGGAACGCACAATCCCTCCATCAGTGCTCAGACTGTCCACAATAAGCTGAGAGAGGCTGGACTGAGGGCTTGTAGGCCTGTTGTAAGGCAGGTCCTCACCAGACATCACTGGCAACAACGTCGCCTATGGGCACAAACCCACCGTCGCTGGACCAGACAGGACTGGCTAAAAAAGCTCTTCTCTGACGAGTTGCGGTTTTGTCTCACCAGGGGTGATGGTCGGATTCGTGTTTATCGTCGAAGGAATGAGCGTTACACCGAGGCCTGTACTCTGGAGCGGGATCGATTTGGAGGTGGAGGGTCCATCATGGTCTGGGGCGGTGTGTCACAGCATCATCGGACTGAGCTTGTTGTCATTGCAGACAATCTCAACGCTGTGCGTTACAGGGAAGACATCCTCCTCCCTCAATGGTATAACCACCATTGAGCTGTAGGCCTAAGAGCACATTCTGTTTAGTCTTAATACCATAACTTACTTAGGCTTATATTTCAATACTTATATAGGCTACTGTATCAATCAATCATTTATTCGTTCATGGTATCACACAGCATACGAGTCATTCATGATTTGAAATGAAATCAAGCATTTTAGTTTTAAAATACAATAACAAAGCGACCACTGAATAATTAGCGTAAACAATAGATAGGCCTAAACCGTTCCATTTCAGAAATTGCATTCACAAATAAAATAAATGCGACAGTTTTTAGTCTTTGCTGTAATAAAAGCATTTACAAAAAAAAAAAGGTTACAGACTCTCTGGTACACTTATAATTTATTTAGTGTTGTTAGCATTGTTCCAAACGGTCAAAAAAAGTATATTGTAATGTAACAGCACCTGTTTAGCACACATAACATGCACGCAGCGCTTGCTCCATACCTTATTTTTCTTGATCTCCAGTATTTTCCACAACTAGTCAAATTTATTCCAAACATTCCATTGTTTCGGGTTTATTTGTCAGTCCACTGCATCTATATTGCTGTCACGCAGATTACAAAAAGAAAACCAGCCCCGTCGCGGACACTGACGTCTTGCTCCCAGACAAATTAGACAACTTCTTTGCTCGCTTTGAGGTCAATACCGTGCCAACGACACGGCCCACTACCAAAACCTGCGGGCTCTCCTTCACCACGGCCAATGTGAGTAAAACATTTAAACGTGTTAACCCTCGCAAGGCTGCCTGGCCCAGACGGCATCCCTAGCCGCGTCCTCAGCGCATGTGCAGACCAGCTGGCTAGTGTGTTTACGGACATATTCAATCAGTCCCTGTCCCAGTATGCTGTCCCCACATGCTTCAAGAGGGCCACCATTGTTCCTGTTCCCAAGAAAGAAAAGGTAACTGAGCTGAATGTCTATCGTCCGGTAGCACTCACTCCCGCCATCATGAAGTGCTTTGAGAGAATAGTCAAGGATCATTTCACCTCCACCCTACCTGACACCCTAGACCCACTTCAATTTGCTTACCGCCCCAATAGGTCCACAGATGATGCAATCGCAATCACACTGCACACTGCCCTAACCCATCTGGACAAGAGCAATACCTATGTAAGAATGCTGTTCATCGATTACAGCTCGGCATTTAACACCATAGTACCCTCCAAACTCGTCATTAAGACCCTGGATATCAACTCCTCCTTGTGCAACTGGGTCCTGGACTTCCTGACGGGCCACCCCTAGGTGGTGAGGGTAGGAAACAACATCTCCACCCCGCTGATCCTCAACACTGGGGCCCCACAAGGGTGCGTTCTCAGCCTTCTCCTGTACTCCCTGTTCACCCTTGACTGCGTGGCCATGCACGCCTCCAACTCAATCACCAAGTTTGCAGACGACACTACAGTGGTAGGCTTGATTACCAACAACAACGACGAGACGGTCTACAGGGAGGAGGTGAGGGCCCTCGGAGTGTGTTGTCAGGAAAATAACCTCACACTCAATGTCAAAAAAAGAAAAGGAGATGATCATGGACTTCAGGAAACAGCAGAGGGAGCACCCCCCTATCCACTTCGACGGGACAGTAGTGGAGAAGGTGGAACGTTTTAAGTTCCTCGGCGTACACATCACAGACAAACTGAAATGGTCTACCCAAAACAGACAGTGTGGTGAAGAAGGCGCAACAGCGCCTCTTCAACCTCAGGAGGCTGAAGAAATTTGGCTTGTCACCCGAAAACACTCACAAACTTGTACAGATGCACAATCGAGAGCATCCTGTCGGGCTGTATTACCGCCTGGTACGGCAACTGCTCCACCCACAACCGTAAGGCTCTCCAGAGGGTAGTGAGGTCTGCACAACGCATCACCGAGGGCAAACTACCTGCCCTCTAGGACACCTACAGCACCCGATGTCGCAGGAAGGCCAAAAAGATCATCAACGACAACAACCACCCGAGCCACTGCCTGTTCACCCCGCTATCATCCAGAAGGCGAGGTCAGTACAGGTGCATCAAAGCTGGGACCGAGAGACTGAAAAACAGCTTCTATCTCAAGGCCATCAGACTGTTAAACAGACATCACTAGCATTGAGTGGCTCCTGCCAACATACTGACTCAAATCTCTAGCCACTTTAATAATTAAAAATTAGATGTGATAAATGTATCACTAGTCACTTTAAACAATGCGACTTTATATAATGTTACCATCTACTGCATCTTGCCTATGCCGCACGGCCATCGCTCATCCATATATTTATATGTACATATTCTTATTCATTCCTTTACACTTGTGTGTATGAGGTAGTTGTTGTGAAATTGTTAGATTACTTGTTAGATATTAGTGCAAGGTCGGAACTAGAAGCATAAGCATTTCGCTACACTCGCATTAACATCTGCTAACCATGTGTATGTGAACAATAGAATTTGATTCGATTCGATTTGCCATGTGTTACTGTGTTCAGAGTTTGTTATAACCAACTTATTGATGTGATTATGAAAGGCTATAGGTCAGGCCCTATTGGTCACGCGCATGCGATGCATACATGTTTCACTAAAGAGACCAAAGGTTGAGGGAATAGGGAATGTTTTTTCCTAAACAAATTAGGGATTTCGGTAAAACATAACTTTTCAGTCAGAAATGGCTGTAATTATGTTGCAGATTCAGCAACACGGACAGCACGACACACACTGTCGATGTTCTGCGGCGGTCGCTGCAGCAGGGAGGAGAGAGAGACAACAGGTGCTAGTCACACAGTCACTCGCAGTCTCTTTTTTTAACACAGTGCAGCAAGTCTGAGCCAGGCACTGCACACTCAAATCAATTGCGGTCGGACTCCCTCTAGTCATTTGTGTGTCTTAATTATTTAATCAAACAGTTCGCTTAAAGCATCAGACAAGCTCAATGCATATAGTTGATTCGATTAAAACACACAGGATGGTGTCTATATATGGAAGAATACACGTTTAAAAATTCAGAACAGACGACTAACTATCATTATTGTTATTAACTCTCAGATGCAGACGTCATGTAAATTCGCAGCGGATAGCGTAGTATGCTAAATGACTTTGTGTCAGTCATCGTAATTACTGTGTTGCTGCTGCTCCCTCCACTACCAGCTTATTAAAATCCCCGAGTTGTGACTGCACCTCATGCAATTACTGCTGGTCTTTTGAGGCGCTGAGGCTGAAATAGGAGCAGACTTGCAGATCTGTCTGTGAGATAGACTCTGTTTATGAAGATCCAAATCCTACAAACCTTCCCAGTGTTTTCTATGTGGAGAGAATACTACTAATCTTACTGTTGTAAACAAGCTTTATAAGAATAAGGTGAGGTAGCTATTGAAATGAACCATTGATGACGCACACGCACGTATGCGTGCATGCACAGACAAATATACACACACACACAATATAATTTAGGCCTATTTGAGAAGAGATTCATACATGTCTTTAACCGTCTTCCATCTACTTTCTTTCCATCCGATTTGCAATTTCCTCTCACAGCCTAAACCTAGTGTTCTCCTCCTATCCATCAACCTGTTGCTAGGGAGAACAACAGACAGTCAGTTTCATATGGAGGGGATTGCTATTTATATCAGTTCAATGCATATTGAGCTGTGCAGGCTTCCCGCCGAGCAGCGTGGTACAAACCCAGCTACAGTGGAACTGTACAGCAGAGAGCTAATCGGCTTCCAATTGAACTCCCATCCATTGCATCTCAAGTATTTTCAGTTCGCAGAATTTTCGAGGTAGAATATTTCCGCTAGTTGTGAGGTGAGAAATACAAAAGGGAGGTTGTTCCTTACCCGTGTTGGAACCCGATAGGTTGTATCGGGAGTTGACCTTTCTGATGATGTTCTCGTGGATTTGATACCACTCGCTTTCCGTGGTGCATCTGGAACACAAAGGCAAAACATGTTGTGTCATGCATGATTTGGATCAACAAGATAACATTAGCCCAATAACATTCCTCCACTTTATAATATAAATCCAATGAAACACAGAGGTAGAGAAGTGTCAAAACTCTGGGTTAAATACTATCGGCCTATTGTCCACCCATTTCAGCCCCTATGTAGGTCAAACCATTACTGTGTCCCTAACGGCTTTTTCAATCATCCCTTGGGCATGTATCTAGAGTGCTGTAATAGTACCCGTGTGTGTGTGTGTGTGTGTGTGTGTGTGTGTGTGTGTGTGTGTGTGTGTGTGTGTGTGTGTGTCTGTGTGTGTGTCTGTGTGTGTGTAAGCTGGTCAACACTGTTGCACCACAATCCGTCCACTGTGAAAGCTGGTCAACACTGTCGCACCACAATCCGTCCACTGTGAAAGCTGAACAATGTATCTGCTACATTATTTCACTGTCTGTGAGAGGGTACTGAAGTGTATTGTGACGTCTGTGTAAAAATGCACTTTCGATATGATGGAAGGTGACTCACGCGTAAACCTTCAGTAGGTGGTCGTCTTTAGAGTCTGCCGTGAGGAGGTCTGCGATACTGACCACAGCACAGCCGAAGGGCCGTCTGTACTGGGTACTACACAGGTTCTTCTTCTCCCCAGCACCCATCCGCCCTGCAACCAACATAACGACAACACAGTCAATGTCTGTACAGCAGTGCTCTGTAGTTACTATATTAAAGAGTGTTACCACTTAATTATAATTAATGCAACACTATAATACTATGTTATTACTGTGTTAGAGCTGTGTTCATTTTTTTTATGTATGCAATATAAATGTAGTGTTTGACTAATTAAGGGGGGGGGAACACTGGGAACTTACCAATTCTCATAATGTGAACAACAATGTAGACGTCTTTTCTGAGATCGCTGCTCCCCAAATCCTGAAGAGAGAAAAACATAAATTTTTAATGAAAGGGTGATGGTAGTATCCTCAATACAATAACAGACAAAGCGTCATGTGCAGAACGACTACTACTTCTATACCCCCCCTAGGGTGCATAGAAGACACAGTGAAGTTCAGTACTCACCACAAAGAGGGTGCATTGTCTCTCTGTCTTCTCTGGCGACTTGGGCACTCCGTTCTTATTCAGTCTGACAAAGAACCTCTCACTGGAGGACAAAAGAGGAGAAAATAGGAAAGAAGAGGGGAAGAGAGGTTATTCATTGTCACGCCATAAAGAAAATATATGTTAGTGATGACAGTAAACATGACAGAGGAGGGGAGTTGGCTAAACAATCAGCAAGCTACCAGATCAGGTCTCCCACACAAGAGTAGTGTACTACAGTACAAGTAGATGTAGTGTACTAGTAGTGTACTACAGTACAAGAAGATGTAGTGTACTAGTAGTGTACTACAGTACAAGAAGATGTAGTGTACTAGTAGTGTACTACAGTACAAGTAGTGTACTAGTAGTGTACTACAGTACAAGCAGATGTAGTGTATTAGTCTACAAGAGCACAACAAGAGGTAACCCAGAGGTAAGCACCTCCATATTCACAGAGAGAGAGCCCTGTGGCAAACAACGCTAGAAGAAGAAATGAATGCCATCGCACCATGACGAGACTGTACGCAACATGTCCGCAACATATCCGGCAACACAGAAAATAATATGCTTCAATTCCATGTCCGACAACACAAGAAAATGATGCTTCCTTTCTACCAAACTAGATTAAATATTCATAGAATTTAGCAAATTCTTCAGGAGCGATACTAACCCAGTTCTTGGACTGTCAACCAACGGAAAGGAAAGTAAGTGAGTGTAGATTAGAATGAACAAAGCAAAGCGCTTTGCAATAACATTGGGGATACACTGCAATGTTGGATGTCATTGTAATTTTGCAGTATGTCAAGGAGATGAAGGGGGAATTCATAAAAACATTATAGATCATGGAAGAAAAGCAGTGAAATGGCAAATGTCGCAATATGCACCTACATATGAAGACCGTACTTGCTACAAAGTTACAGAAAGCTAAACCGCACACAAACCGAAACTGGATACATTGGAAACGCAGGTCCAACGAAGAAAAACTTAGCTAGCTAGCAATTGATTTGTTTTTGCAGAGACATATTTTTGGGGAGAATAACCTGACGTGGTGAGTGATGAACATGAATTTCAAGACACAAGTGGCGCTATGCTGTCAAATCCTCCCACATGAAACGTCTAGTTTAACCAGCTGTTTTCAGCATCTGATCTTTTTTAATTCGGCTGTCATATTGGCAGGTTTGCTAGCAACAAACTATTTAGCTAGCTTCTAGCCTAGTGTTTGATATGCAATGTGATCTCCTCGTAACGAACAGTGTTAAGTGTCCTGACGAGAAGGCCCTTTGCCAGGCAAAATTGGGCATCATCAGCTCATTGTTATAGAAGTAACAAACGCAAATGCAGCTAATTAGCTTTTATTTTGGCTGCAGAGGTCGTGACTGTGTTAGCAGTAACTAGCTAGCTAGCTAGCAAGCAAGGAATAAGAACAGAAAATACAGAATGAACAACTGGGATGCATCTCTAGTAACAAAAAGAGGAGAAAGTATGAATTGAAATATCAACAAAAAAATGTTATTTCTAGAAGTAAATGGCTGCTTTAAATTTGTTTTCTCTGGTAACTGTGGTATAAGAGGGATAAATCCCACTGTCCTTCATTAAATAGTACCCGCAAAACACCAGTCTCAACGTCAACAGTGAAGAGGCGACTCCGGGATGCTGGCCTTCTAGGCAGAGTTCCTCTGTCCAGTGTCCGTGTTCTTTTGCCCATCTTAATCTTTAATTTTTATTGGCCAGTCTGAGATATGGCTTTTTCTTTGCAACTCTGCCTAGAAGGCCAGCATCCCGGGGTCACCATTTCACTCTTGACGTTGAGACTGGTGTTTTGCGGGTACTTTTTAATGAAGCTGCCAGTTGAGGACTTGTGAGGTGTCTGTTTCTCAAATTAGACACTAATGTACTTGTCCTCTTTCTCAGTTGTGGGGGCCTCCCAATCCTCTTTCTATTCTGTTAGAGACAGTTTGCGCTGTTCTGTGAAGGGAGTAGTACACAGCGTTGTACGAGATCTTCAGTTTCTTGGCAATTTCTCGCATGGAATTGCCTTCATTTCTCAGAACAAGAATAGACTGCCGAGTTTCAGAAGAAAGTTCTTTGTTTCTGGACATTTTGAGCCTGTAATCGAACGCACAAATGCTGATGCTCCAGATACTCAACTAGTCTAAAGAAGGCCAGTTCTATTGCTTCTTTAATCAGAACACAGTTTTCAGCTCTGCAATTGTAATTGCAAAAGGGTTTTCTAATGATCAATTAGCCTTTTAAAATGATAAACTTGGATTAGCTAACACAACGTGCCATTGGAACACAGGAGTGATGGTTGCTGATAATGGGCCTCTGTAACGCCTTTGTAGATATTCCATAAGAAATCTGCAGTTTCCAGCTACAATAGTCATTTACAACATTAACAATGTCTTCACTGTATTTCTGATCAATGTGATGTTATTTTAAATGGACAAAAAAAATGAGCTTTTCTTTCAAAAACAAGGACATTTCTAAGTGACCCCAAACTTTTGAACGGTAGTGTACATAGCATGCTTATTATACATATTGTGTATATACAAATTCCAAAAACATCTACAAACTGTGCATTTAACCAACTGCAGGATAATAGAACTGGCCTCAGATGCTTCCATGCTGAAAGGATAGGGAGGAGAGTGACTGTCAGACAGAGGACACACACACGCACACATACACACACACACACCATCCCCTGCCATACTTGTCCCATCCCGCTGCCAACGGCCAGCTAATCCTGTTAGGTGACTTTCACAGCCCTCAGATAAGCAGAGAGAGAGCATTGTAATGCTGGGACAGCAAGCCAACTCCAACCTCGCTGCTACAGCTATAGCCTTACATGGGCCGTTAGCTAGCAAGCCTGTTAATTCAGTAAGCCAACCAGGAGATTGACAGATTCCTATGCATTAAGCATGGGAGTCACACACGTGCGCGCTCGCACCCACCCACTCCAATCTCTAATTAACACTACATTTTTGAAACCTCATCCTCCAATTACCAGCCGCTCCAGTGCATACAGGTCCCTGAGCCCCACGACACACACACAGCTGCAAGGCTGCTGATCAGGTTGCTTCAGACCACTAGCAGGTCCCTAGTGGGACCATATCACTGCCTATCAGCAGATTCATTTAAATATAATGAATGGCTTCTCTCCCTCTCGCTCATCACATAGTCCCTCTGCAGTGCTCGGAGCATTTGTTTTTTTCCTCCCCCGATATCGATGATTGCATTAGGAAAGAGATCCAGACATGAGCGCGGGCCAGAATGACCTGGCTGGTGTGTGTTGAAGGCTAGGTAAATGAACCACGCTATGCAGAGTCTCCAGGGGAAGAGGAGACGGGATATCACTCCACAATGGACTGTCTGAATCAGTCTGAGGGACTATCGTATAGCCACACGACATGGCCCACACATTCACAGACACAAACACACGAGTGAAGCACTGCGAGAGTGTGTCTCATAGAGGACCCAGACCAGACGCGGATTTAGGTATAGGCGACATGGGCTGCCGTCCATGGCGGCGGCACGGGGCGCCCGCGCAAATTATTTGGGAGTGGTGACATTTGCGCGATCGATTTTCTATCGCTCATTTGCACGTCACGTGAATGATATCATGTCACCGTGTGGGACTGTGGGTCAATTAACCTTGTCGGAGCGGGCACCCTGATTCTAGTTTGTGAGCTAGGCAGGCTACTGCCTGGGAAGGTCTCCCACTCAGAAGTATGAGATGGGGAGGGGGCGATGGTAGGTTGACCTCAGGTCTCCCCACTGGAAGCCTGAGGTTGGGGGAGCGGGGGAATCTATCAAATAGCACACCTCTAACTTTGTACAGTACTAATGCAATTAACAAAATTCATTCACACTACGAAATGCTACCAAATAAACCATAATACTGTGAATATATATTAACATATTGTTGCATTTTTTTCTTGTTTGTGCGAAATAGTTAAGAACAATATAAAACCAGTCTTCACACCACCAAGGTGAATTGGTTTAGTCTTGACTCTTGGTTGACAGTGTTGGGGGAAGGGTAATGTATTCATGCTCGAATGCCAAATCAACACAAATTTGTTTCTATTTGTCTTTGTTATTTCTTTTTGATATTTATGAGTCTTACTTTTGTATATATTTTAATATTTATGTCGTTTTAAATGTTATGATTATTTATTTGTGTTGTTTCAATGTCTGAATAAAAATAACCGTTAGTGCAGAATGGTGCTTTTTTTGTGTGGGGGGGGGGGGGGTCCCAGGGAGCCATACAAGCTAGAACCGGCACTGACCCAGACCTTTGAAAAAAAGTGTTGTTACCAATTCCAAGCATACCAATCAACATCCAAGCAATCAGTGAATGTGTCCCCACTACGCCATCTGTGACAGCTCTCATTAGACTGCTGTTGTTTTACTGGCTGCTCTAACAATAGATGTTTGTGTAGACAGCAGCTAGTGCCCCATTTCCACTCATCCATCCATCCCTAGTCTTGTTAAAACTGACCAGAGCGTGGAAGAGGAGAGGGAACCCATTAGTTTCTATGACAGCAGAGAGACAGGGGCTTGAGTGAATGTTGACAGAACTGCTCAGTAGAGAGAGAGAGAGAGAGAGGTATCTGGATGGCTTGTCAGTGTCATCCACTCGAGAGTGGTTGTAGTCGTGTGTGTGTGTGTGTGTGTGTGTGTGTGTGTGTGTGTGTGTGTGTGTGCACGCCTGCATCCATGCTAGGGTTATTAGATATAACACAGATGCCATGTCTGACTCTGAATAAGGGTTTTTGCTGAGCTGGTGGTGCTGGCATGGTTTCTCTTTCCTCTAGCTGTGGTCGAGAAAGAGCAGGTCGGACCCCCATCTGGCTCCAGTCAAACCCCGAACCAACACAACACCATAAGGACTAATTAACTGGCTGTCAGCCAGGTAGAGGGAAAAAAGCCTTGGAATACAGCCCAAAAAAAACAGAGTCCACGTCCCAAATGGCACCCTAATTCCCTATATAGTGCACTACTTTTTGACCAGAGCCCTACGTCAAAAGTAGCGGGTGCCATTTGGGATGCGGCCAGATTCCCCTTCAAGACAACATAGGTGGAAGGAAGATAAGCTCTGTGTGCCCGCTGAGTTTCCAGACAATGGAGGAACAATGGAGGAAAACAGCTGAAGACAGCTGAACAGCCCCCCCCCCGGCCCCCAGCCAGAGAGAGAGAGAGAAAGAGAGGGGGAGAAAGTAATTATATATAACGTGATAGTCGGCTGGGATAAGTTGGATGCGTTGTGTTTCTCATGTCTCTGGGCTAGAAGATGCACAATTCCATCAAGTCTATATCAAGGTAAGAATCACATAAATGATATAGTCTTTCGAACGATTCTGACTATGTTTTGTGGGGGGTTACGTTTATATTTATCAAGCAACTGAGCGACAGCTAAGTTCTCTTAATAAGAGAACTATCGTATAGGTAGTGTGCTTAAAATACATTTCAAACGGCATGGCATTACAATTAAGGACCAATTACCGGGCACAGGTACTTAGTGGCAAGCTTTTTAAAAGAAAGCGCGCGAGAGAGAGAGAGAGCGAGCAAGACAGCGAGAGAGAGCTGGTTGGAGCGAAAATTAAGATAATACCGTTAAAGCTAATTATACACACTGCGACAAAGTTGCTTGCTGGGAAAGTGAGAGAAAAAAAATTGCCTTCATTATCATGGACTTCAGAGCTGTGAGTTAGAGAGCCAGAAGAACACACTTAAATAGGCCCCTTTTTAAAGCGAGTCCCACTGGCACTGTGCAGGTAGGTATTTTATTCAGAACCTGCTCTTATTCCCCCGTGCACACTCTCGACGTTCAGGCAGACAAAGCACGCCATCAACACAGCCTTGTGCAGAGAAGGTGAAAATATATGTTCTCTCATGTGATATTAGTCACAGCAACACTCACAGTGGGAAGAGGTGTAGCGACTAACTATAAGATGAAAAGCTTCCGGGAGGATGAAACGCAACAGAGCGACATCCATTGACAGTTATCTGGACAACAGACTCCACAATGAATTCTGGGACGTCAGTCTATCGATGCCTACGAATAACTGTATGAATAATGGTTGACTAGATACACTTGGCTTCTCGTCTCTGTTGCACATGCTGAAACATTCATCCCATCACCATCAGCCTAGTTTCTATCATGTTAGCCACCAGGGTACAGACGTCAGACACTGTTGTACAGAAAGAGGACGCTTGAGCCTCTTCTCACATTTCCTTTTCTGTTCTGATGAATGATTTCATTTGCGAGTTGAAATGGAATTGCTTCCCTTTGACTCACGACACACTCAACTCTTCAGAGGAAACAGTGACGTTAATTCACACAACATTCTCACCAACGGGCCACTATGAGTGTGTGTGTGTGTGTGTGTGTGTGTGTGTGTGTGTGTGTGCGTGCGTGCACACATGCGTGGATCTACCCAAGTGCGTGTGTGTGGTGTTCCTTCACACGTAATCACCCGTGTGCCTCCCTCATAATTACTACCACCAGCAATGGCCAACCGCAAACAAACCCAGTGACGTGGCTTTGAGACAGACGTGTGTTTACAGTCAGATGAAAGGAACATGGCCTTACCCACTTCAACTATGCCACCAGTTAACAGCTCATTGTCACGCAGCATTACAGTCCCGATAGGATTAGCTACAAGTGTGGTAGCCTCAGTGGAGGTCAAGGGGGAAAAAACAACCGATAAACTGGTTGCTAGATGCCAGAACTGGTTAAAATGTAATTCCATTGTTAGTTGCAAAGACCCCCAACACAAGGTCAGAGGTCAGTCAATCCTGTTCACTTCAAAACAACATCACGAGACCCTACTTACCCTACCTACTTAAATATATAGTGCAATACAATAAAACACAACACAAAATGTGTTCATCTCTTTGAATTTGATTTGGGGCAGCCCCCAGCGGATGCAAGACACACATACTATAACTTAGACTTTGAAGTCAGCAACATATCGATAGTAGCACATCACTGAGAATGCATGCCAATACAGTGTTTCATTCTAAGTAGTATACCTGTGTTAATATCAAAACATACAGTCACTGCGGGTGCAACGTTTTTGAAAGTTTTTTGTTTTTTACCTGAGTGGTCTGTTCTCCCTGCCGTCGTAGATGTGGAAGAAAACCTCCAGCTCCTCTCCCAGGTTGGAGCTCATCAGACTCTTCATGTGGACGAAGAGGTGGTGCGTGCTGGCCGGCACCGGAGTCTCCTTCTTACGGTGACGGTGCTCCATCTGTAGGGTGGACAAACAGTATCAGAGATCATCTGGACGGTGCAAACACCAGTCCAGTCTAGCGGTGCTTTATCGTCAAAAGGGGCATAAATGTCAAAACCCTTATGGTCATCAGCCGGTGCAAACACGGGTTTACCGGTTGTTTATTATCTGACCGAGGGATGTCATGAAGACAGGAAGCTAACGCTCTGTAATGTGTGCACACAGGATTAGACATGTCAAAACCCTGGCGGTCATCAGCCAGTTCAAACACAGGTCTTTTATTATAGCATCTAGACACAGCCTTATCGTTGGTTCTGAGTGCAGAGATTATCCCATGAACACAATTGAATCACTTTCCCTTTTTCAATGAGCTGATTTATTCAGCGTTGACCTTCATAAAAAAAATGTTATGATCTAATTTGACTTGAATTAAACACTTCAAAGTGGACCTACAGTAGCTCTGTGAAAATAAACGGCAGCATTGGCTTTTTAAGCTGTTCTGTCTACTCTGGCATTTGCCTTTCATCTCAGTTGAGGAAAGCTCTTTATAACTGGTTGAGTAGAGCAGGTAAAGAGAACGAGGTAATTTCAGATTTATGCTGCATTTTCACCCTTTCGCTACAAATCCCATTAAAGGGGCAATCAGCAGTTGCAACATCCATTTTTTGGACGTATAAATGAATGATATGTACCCATTGATTCTTGAAGAATATAACTTAGAAATGCCTCATGGGCTTAGTTTAACTGTCACACCGCATTAGAACACTTATTTTACTCCAATGTTTGTAAACATGGTTAAAACTATAATTTTGATATCACAGATGGTCAGTACCTCCATCCATAGATAATTTCTCCTGACCCATCCATCAACTTTTTACCAAAACAGTGGAGGGGAAAATGCTTTTTTATTGTTTCAACTGCTGATTGGCCCTTTAAGTCAAGCTGTGGAAAAGCTATGCATATTATTTTCTCAAAAACGTGTTAAGTATTCCATTTAATCCCAGAGGCTGTGCGTTCACAGCACGCTTCCTTAATAGTCGCCCAAATCTAATTTGTTTCAGTTAATATGCTGCCCTCTTTGTAGAAAAAAAACCACACACACGCATGAGGAAATGCACACACACACACACACACGCCATTTACACCTTTATAGGAAGAATGTCACAACACAGAGTGCTTCAAAGGAATTATATTTATTTCATTTGCGCGCACACACGCATACACGCACACACACACACACACACACACACACACACACACACACACACACACACACACACACACACACACACACACACACACACACACAGCACAATCAGCCATGTCAAACTGGGATAGAATGAACAGTAGCACAATGTACCCACAGCATCAAGTATTATGCGCTCTTAAGCACTGTATAATAATGTATTAATTCAACCAGATCTACAGTATATCTCTACATTATTATCTGGCACAGCAGTGTGTGGGGTAGTACTGTAAAGGCGTCCGCATGCATCCCAGCCGAAACAGTTTGGAAGAGTTCGTGCATAGATTATGACGACATTTTGTGACGTTTTGGTTTGTTTTGGACTTTGGTATGTCTTTTTTTTGGTTGTTCGGGCACACAAAATGTTTTCTTGAGGCAAGCTGAAGTCGGTTGCCAAAGTCTACGCCCCTTCGTCGGTGATTGGTCAACAGTAAGGATTCCTCAGTAAAGTCTTTGATGTCATTCAACGAGAGACGACTCGTTTTCATGAACATTTTCTTATTTAGAAATACTGCACCAAACAGCTTAGATGTAAAATTGCTTGACTAAGATCTCAGCATAAAACGTAAAATTACTGACAGATTTCTTGAGTTACCTTCTGACTATTTTGAGGAAGTGCATACTGTCTATGGTATCTCAAAATGGACAAAGAGTACTATTCACACTTGTTTCTTGTTTTTCAAGCGAATGTCTGTTAAGGGAGTATGCGGGCACACTCGTTCGGTTCGCCTAGCCGACTTCGGCTACCCGCCAGCCGAACTGAAGCATGCTGACGCCTTAATACAGATTATTCACAGCTCACTGCACAAGTTTGCATAAACTGAGGACAGAAAAAGAATGAACTCTCATCTTCCTTAGTCATTGTCTGTGTTGGCGCCCAGTACAAGGACAAAAGAAGGACTGGTGGTAAACAACTAAACATCGAGCCAGGACCCAGTCCAAGTCTTCCTTGCACTCTTGCATGCATGCACCCACCCACCCACTCACTCACTCCCTCCCTCCACCAGATGGTTGCTATAGTTCCCGCCAAAGCCTGCTCTGCATTCATCTTCACTTTTCTTTCAGGGAAAGGACTAAGAGGTGGAGGCGAGGAAGATGTTGGGAGGGAGGAGGAGAAGAGAGGCGAGGAGAGGGGGCACCAGCAGGCATTGAGACGTTATGTTTTCTGCGGCTCGCGTAACAGGGTTAATCTCCCAGTTTAGTTTCATCTGGAATGAATAGGCTTATGAGACAGCTGATAGAGTTTCACTAGCGGCTTTCTTCTCTGTCTCTACTGTACAGTACGTTAAGTAACCGAGGGGAGACAATGACTTACGTGACTGCTTCTGCCTCACTTAATACCAGTGTAGTATTGTAACTCAACCGTTCAAACCATTCAAATATTGTTCATAATATATATATATATATATATATATATATATATATATATATATATATAATAATTATGCCATTGAGCGGATGCTTTTATCCAAAGTGACTTACAGTCATGCATGCATACAGTTTTTACATATGGGTGGTTTTTGGAAGCGAACTCACTATCCAGCTGCTACAGAGGACCAGGTTCACCATGTAATATTTTCTAGCAAGTAGCGTGAAACAGAAACAAGTATTGTAACAGTCTAAATGTCCCTGGGCTTTAAGGAGAGAGAGTTAAATACAGCCTACTTGTCATGTCCTGACCAGTGTAGGGGTTATTTGTGATTGTAGTTTGGTCAGGACGTGGCAGAGGGTATTTGTTTTATGTGGTTCGGGGTGGTGGTTTGTTTAGAAGGGTGATTGATTTATTATTTCCGGGTTATGTTCTATGTTTTTGTATTTCTATGTTCTTTCTAGTTTAGTATTTTCTATTTTAGGTAATTGGGTGCTGGACTCTCAATTGAAGACAGTTGTTTGTAGTTGCCTTTGATTGAGAGTCCTATATATAGGGATGTGTTTTGTTTGTTAATTGTGGGTAGTTGTCTTTAGCACTGCTGTAGTAAGTGTAGCCTGTTAAACTGTCTTCTTTTGTTTATTGTTTTTCCCGTGTTCACATTTATTTAATAAATTAATATGATGAGCACGCAACCCGCTGCGCCTTGGTCCTCTCTACCCAATGACAGCCGTTACACTACTGAGATTCTTAAGAGATCACATAATCAAGGCTACAGTATACAAGGATCCTTCCACTATGCCTTTATCACATGAAACGTGCGGCAAAGGACAATCTGAAAATAAAATATCCTAGACCAGCACGGTTCAGGTCGGCACAATAGTGTGAAACAGGTTACTATCTCCATGCCATCTCCATGTGTGCTAGTGCTAAATGGAGACACTATGTTGACCTAGGTAAACCTGAACTATCCATCACCACTGTTGAGTATGACAGTGTAGTGAGCCCTGCTGTCCCTGCTCTGCTCTGGGCTCTCTGACCTACAGCTCAGTGGTCCTAAACACACATCTGAATTACCGGTAGAGAGGTTGGCGCAATATAGTAGAATAAATGATGCTTTTTAAATCACCAAGATCGGGTCACAATAAAGTAATAATATACATGAATATACCATTTAGCAGACGCTTTTATTCAAAGTGTCTCACAGTCATGCGGGCATACATTTTACGTACGGGTGGTCCTGGGAATCGAACCAAGCGCCATGCTCCACCAAGTATTCTTGAAGGAATCATCTAACCGAACACTCATGCTCTGACGCAAATCATTTGTGTTTTGTTGGCCAAGTGCACCTTAGTTTCTTTCTCTAATACTCACTGTAAAAAGAGGAATGGTACTGTTGTTCATCTGAAGTGCTTTTTCTGAGTGGCATGATCCAAAATTAAGCTTTGGTTCGTTCACCGTATTCTATTACATTTGTGTCTGAAATCAAATGAATAATTTGACAGATCAATATCAGTTTCTGAATTTGATGAAAGCTTCTAAATTGCTTTCAACACCTCAAGCGCATTGCATAGCGGTGGGAGCAATGTAGCAGCAGCAGCCAATCAGAAGAGCTGGAGGTGTGGCCTATTGGGGGTGTGACTTTGTTTGTTCTTTTGGCCACCCGTGAGAGTGAATGTCATTCCAGGTAATATGTTCTTCTTTTATGATTATATGTTCACTGCCAGCTCTGAATAATAAAGAAATTAGAGGATATTTCAAGGAAATCTGATCAAAGCATGAAAAATTTCTGTTGCTTCTACATTGATAAAATTTGATCATAAAGTTACTGTTGATTCATTATTAAGGGGACAAGGTGACATTTTTTATTTAACCTTTATTTAACTAGGCAAGTCAGTTAAGAACAAAATGTTATTTACAATGACGGCCTACCCTGGACGACCATAGGCCAATTCTGCACCGCCCTATGGGCATGGTTTATATAGATGGACATGGTTATGCACTGGTGCCAAATGTTTACTGTAGGGTGTTAGCAAATATCATTAAAAGTTTACCCTATTTACCTATGGCAAATATACTTATATGTTTCCCATTTTATCTGTGTCTGGTGTTAGCTAGATACTGGCTAGCTATGTCTTCAGTCAGCATGGAACAAAAGGGGGGGAAGGGTCGTTCAAAACTCTGACACCGTTGTCAAGTCAACACATCCGTCAGTGCTGCTGTGAAACGCAGCACAAAAGACATGCCAAATGGGAGAGGTGTATATATATATATATATATATATCTCTCGTTGATGCAATTTCAATGTTGCTTGAGTTGTTTTGTGCATCACCAATTTAGCTTGAGGTGATTTTTACTGCAGCGCTGCATGCCTATGCTTGGCATAGGCATTTCAAAGAGCTGTCACTCAAGGTGAGCTCATGAATATAAGATCCTCCTGGCAGTTAGCCATGAGAGGAAAAAGTACTTTCCAGAATGACTGTACAGGATTTTTAAATAATATCTGCGTAATGTGATATTAAAGAGCTGGTCACCATCTGGTTACAATATTGTAACCAGTTAATGTAGAAGTCTTATGTAAAGAAAGAGTCTTTATTTCAAACAACTTCATATTTTGATTAACAGGAAATGTATTAAATTCCTTGTAACCTAATTGAAGAAATGTGGATAGGTAAAAATAAAAAATGTACTTGGTACAAAATGGGTTTTACACACACAATTGTTTTCGGTTGATCCAAATATACATTTTTTACAGTGCACACATTTACATTTTAGTCATTTAGCAGACGCTCTTATCCAGAGCGACTTACAGTAGTGAATGCATACATTTCATTAAAAAAATTCTCCGTACTGGTCCCCCGTGGGAATCGAACCCACAACCCTGGCGTTGCAAACACCATGCTCTACCAACTGAGCCACACGGGACTGTTTCTCACCTATAGTAACTGTAGGGTTTGGTGGATGGACTCAGAGAGAAGACATCTCATCTCCTTGTACATACACAAGGTTAATCCTGCAAAGCACTCATCCGTAACTAGGGCTGTGGCGGTCGTGTAATTTTGTCTGCTGGTTATTGTCATGCAAAAGACTGCCGGTCTCACGGTAATTGACCGTTAATTAACATAAACACGAATAGCATCTCCGGGCCTCCACGAATACAAGCTGCTGATGCGCACATTTGGAACATGAACAGTAAAACAATTATAATAAATCAATTGAATATACACCATCACAATACATCCATTATTTCTTTTAGGCAGGTCTAGAGAAACATTATGATATGAAGAAAATGAATTCAGAAGAACAGAATATGTTGGTCTACTGTATGTTATCTGACTATTCTTCATGCCATAGGCTGTAGGCTTGTTCATTTAGCTGACAAGACAAGCTTATAAGTCCCATGCCATTATTTTATATTATATGATTTTATAGTAAGAAGATTATAATTGAACTTCGTTGGGTAACATAGAAAGGATATTTTTCCCATCCCGGAGTTAGAGTGCACATACGAAGTAGCTATGTTGAGCGTAAAAGTGATCATTTGAAACAGGACCTATATGCCAAATTTGTTTAGATTTAGAAATGGCCCGTTATCAAATGGGCAGGAAAAGAGGAAAAAGACCGTATGCACTCGAATAGCGAATGGAGGCCACTTTCCTGCTGGTTCGTCCCATGTTGGGTAGGCTACTGTGGATATATCACTGCACAACAGGTGATATTACGTCCAAACTCTGTATGCCATGGCCTCTCCAACCCTGTTCCTGCAGCTACCCAGCGCTTCATTTGGGAAATCAAGTGACATCTGTTCAGGAACATCGATAGTAACATGTTTTCCCAACGAAACATACAAAACATGAACAAAAGTATGTGGACACCTGTTCATCAAACATCTCATTCCAACACTATGGGCATTATAACAGACTCCACTCTTCTGGGAAGGCTTTCCACTAGATGTTGGAACAATATTGCGGGGACCTTCTTCCATTCAGCCACAAGAGCATTAGGGAAGTTGGGCAGTGATGTTGGGCGATTAGGCCTGGCTTGCAGTAGGCGTTCCAATTCATACCGAAGGTGTTCGTTGGGGTTGAGGTCAGGGCTTTGTGCAGGCCAGTCAAGGTCTTCCACACCAATCTTATTTCTGTATGGACCTCGCTTTGTGCACGGGGGCTTTGTCATGCTGAAACAGGAAAGGGACTTCCCCAAACTGTTACCACAAAGTTGGAAGTACAGAATCGTCTAGAATGTCATTGTATGGCGTTAAGATTTCCCTTCCCTGGAACTAAGGAGCCTAGCCCGAACCATGAAAAAGAGCCCCAGACCATAATTCCTCCTCCACCAAACTTTACAGTTGGCAGGTAACAGTCTCCTGGCATCTGCCAAAACCAGATTAGTCCGTAAGACTGCCAGAGAATGTGTTTCCACTGCTCCAGAGTCCAAGCTTTACACCACTCCAGCCGACGCTTGGCATTGCGCATGGTGATCTAAAGCTTGTGTGCAGCTGCTCGGCCATGGTTCTTGTGCTGAAGTTGCTTCCAGAGGCAGTTTGGGACTCGGTAGTGAGTGTTGCAACCGAGGACACATGATTTTTATGCGCTACTTGCTTCAGCACTCGGCGGTACCGTTCTGTAAGCTTGTGTGGCCTACCACATTGCGACTAAGCCGTTGTTGCTCCTAGATGTTTCAACTTCACAATAACAGCACTTACAGCTGACCGAGGCAGCTCTAGCAGGTCAGAAATTTTACGAACTTACTTGTTGGAAAGGTGGCATCCTATGACGGTGCAATGTTGAACATCACTGAGCTCTTCAGTAATATTTGTCTATGGAGATTGCATGGCTGTGTGCTCGATTTTATACACCTGTCAGCAACGGGTGTGGCTTAAATAGCCAAATCCACTAATTTGAAGGGGTGTCCACATACTTTATATTTCATTAAATTGTTGACAGCTCCTCTCTCTGGGCGAAAGGAGAGAGGGGAGGAGATGGAAACGCGGTGGTGAGATATTCTGTAGCTTAAGGTAATGCATCAGCCTATTCATTATGAAAATATAAAAAGCGCCCTATTACTAGGATATTCAAAATCAAATACAAATTCAATATAATGTAGGGTAACTCTGAATTTGTTTAATTTAGGCTAGAGCAATTATGTACCAAAGATATCTTAAATCCGTTTTTTTTTTTCTCTCGGGCTTGGGCTCATATATAGGCCTATGCATATGCATACACTCTAATACGCATATGGATGTTTTGAATGAATCATCACCATAGAAAGCACTTTCCATTTCGTTGTGCTCGGCTTTGAAACAACATCCACAATGACCATATTTTACACTCAGTTTCAACCTGCTGTTGAACCTCTTTCTTCAAATGGATCGTCACAGTGAGGTGAGTTTTAAAAGCAACATACTGTTTTCACGCGTTTGATGTGATTTTCAAACCCATTTGCATTGATGTCGGAGTGGTTAGAGGGACAATAGAGTCCTGAGTACCCGGCCATTAGTGACCTGAGGATCAGCATAGAGTTGGGTACAACTAACACATGTCCAGAGTGCATAAGAGGAGATTACCATGACTCAACGGTCACGTAGAATTTGACTGCAGTCCTGACTCATGACTGCCGGTATCGCGGTAATGCACTGCGGAGGGCCACACAATGCGGAGGGACACAAATAAAGATCTGCCTTTGTCGCCAAACAAATGAAACGGGTTCTCTGCCGCCGTTGTCATGATGATGGTGATGTTATTATTGTTTTGCATCCATGACGACAACAGTAATTGTTTAGTTCTTCCCCCTTTGTATCTTCTGTCTCAGTTACTAAGGAATTACTGTAATTTTCCACATCCTACACGCTGTAACGGAGATGCATTAGGCTTTTATTTCTCTCATCCCTCGCTCCCCTCTTTCTCATCCCCATGTACCTTCTTTGTTTATCAAAAAGGATTAAGTGCCTCAATTACATTGTGTGGGGAAAGAAAAGCCATCTCACATCAGGATAGAAGCATCAGGCAGGGGATGTGGTTGCTATGGTTACGGGGTGGGATACGGAAGGGGGGGGGTTGTGGAGGAAAACGCTGCCTGGGGAGGAGAGTGAGGAAGGGAAAGACGAAGGGAGACTTATGTACCTTTATTCCGCCTTAAAGGGTAAAATACACACCTGAATTACAGAGGAGAATACTGCCCCACACTCAGCAGTCACAAGGGCTAGCTATGTGGCCAATGCTAGAGAAAGGTATAGTGGACAGTGGATTGATGAGGATAGCGATGGGTTCTGACTTCTAAACTTGAAAATATGAAGTATCCTTATTCATGTCACCGAGAGAGGGGAATGTAGAACGTTTACATTCTGTCAGAATATGTTATTGTTAGACATCAGGGATCCTATGGGAAGGAGAATGGTCACAGTCAGGTACAAGGCAACATGACAGCCGTGAGAAGTGAGGAATTTGGTCAGGTCAGATGGAGTGAGGAAGAACAGATATCGCTAAAGTTTTGTCTAGCAACAGAGGTGTATTGGATGTTTAGCTGTGTAAGGCGGAGACTCAGCAGAGGAGGAAGGGTTAAATACTTGTGCTGGTGGAAACATGTCTGTCAGTTCAGCTGTCTGGCCCTTTGGGTGAACAAACTTGGTTTGAGCTTTACTAATCGTCCGTGACTTTTTACTCGGTTCATTTAGAACCTAACAATAGTGAGTGGGGAATACAGAGTAACAAGAGAACAGTGTTCAGACAATTGTTCCTGGTTTTGGGAATATAACTCACCAGTTTGAAGAGTTCTGTGACGCTGATCTCGTCTGGGTCCACCATGCTGAACTCCCTGCGGGGTACCAGGTCCAAACTCAGCTGTCTGGAACACACACACACACACACACACCACAGGACAGTGCATCAAACCATTCAGAAAGGACACACTTGACAGAACTGCAAGTCTGCTATGTCTCACAGGGACATAGAGGCGTAGATGGGTGCCCACACACACGCTCTCCAATCTCCCAGGGATAGTTAAGTCTTTCAAAGCATGGGATGGTATAAGACAAGGAGAGGCAGGGGGGGAGCCGTCTGTCGTCTGTCCACACCAAACAGCAAGGGATTGACGGGTGTCGTTTTATCCCTTCTGCCCGGGAGACAGAGACGCAGTGGGAAGTGTTTGTGTGTGTCTGTTTGATACAAAATGAAAAGTGTGTGTGTGTGTCTGTTTGAACGTGTGGTGTGTCTGTTTGAAGGGGAACGGAAACTGACTGAGCACAGCGTGTGCCTGGGGAGGGAGTGTGACATTCAAAGAAAGGGGGACTGGGATGCAGGAATGTTTCTTTTTCTCCACTACTCACTCGTTTCCCCAGTCCAACCTGGCAGTGATGTGCTGTTTGACGTCTTTCATGCGGTCGTTGGTGAGGTGACCAACCAGAACCTGTCTCCTCAGGTCCAGGATCTCATTCATTACGTGCCACAACCGATGGAACAGATCCCCCTCATTCTTCTACAGAGAGAGAGCGAGAGAGAGTGAGAGAGAGAGAGAGCGAGAGAGCAAGAGAGAGAGCAAGAGAGAGAGCAAGAGAGAGAGCAAGAGAGAGAGAAAGAGAGAGAGTGAGAGTGAGCAAGAGAGAGCAGGAGAGAGAGAAAGAGAGAGAGAGCAAGAGAGAGCGAGAGAGCGAGAGAGCGAGAGAGCGAGAGAGCGAGAGAGAGAGGAGCAGGAGAGAGAGAGCAGGAGAGAGAGAGAGAGAGAGAGAGAGAGAGAGAGACATTTCAGAGTAAATAAATTGGGGCCAGAAAGTCAGCCTTCCATAAGAAAATCACAAACAAACACATATATTTATTAGGGACACAAACACAAGCAAGGTTAGTAATTAATAAGCAGAAAAAAAGCTTCCACCGTTTGCTGCAGGGGAAACACATTTCCCACTAGTTGAAAGGTATTCCCAGGTCTATTCTCCTCTCTGCAGGAGGTGTGTGCAGGCACATACATGCGTGTGTGCGTGTGTGTTTGCATGCATGTGTGTATGTGTAAGTTCATGCAAGTCTGTGCGAATTCCTGCATGCATTCCTACGTGTGTGTGTTGAACGCTCTTTACCACGTAGAGCCGTTTCCACATGGCCCCCCAGTCTCTCAGGGTGGATGTCATCTCAGTGATAACAGAGTCCTCTGTGGGGATGACAGTCTCAAACTGCCTATGGGTCAGAGAGAGAGAGGAAGAGAGAGGGACATCAAATTACAACAGTATACCCACACCCACACAGATAATAATGCAGTGTCATTATGAGAGGCTGGTAGAAGAAGCACTCAACCTCTGTTCTGTTATTATGACGTTAATCTAATGTTTATCTAACGTTTCCTTTCCACAGAAATGACATAAACCTCCCTCACCTTCCAGACTGACTGATCTAATAAGGCTGTTTGCCTTCTCAGAGACACACACACACACACACACACACACACACACACACACACACACACACACACACAGAAACAGACACACACACGGAAACAGACACACACTGAAACAGACACACACGCGCGCACACACATGGAAACAGACACACACAATACACTCATTACTTACCCTTTGTTCTTGATATGGGCGTTCTTCAAGTGAACGTAAGTGCATGGGAAAATACCCTGGGGGGAGAGAATAAACAAGCTAATGAATGGTGAATGTCATTCTAACTGTATCATTAAACGGCACCACCATTAACACATTCTGTTAGCGAGTGTAAATGATGCATATAATCAATACAAATTAATGTGTGTATGTGTGTGCATGCATGTGTCAACTTGACATTATTAAACTATGAGCCTCCCCCTATTGACCTGCTTGCTGCACAGCCCTCAGATCAAAGCAGAGAGCTGATATTTCTGAATCTGAAAAGAGCAGCTGCACTGACAGCCTCAATAACACACAAAGGAGTCTCACCCACCTTGGCATTTGGATTCTTATGGACGAACCCCCTGTACCAGCCTGAGGAGATAAAAAACAAAATCACATTTCATTTGCGTCACCGTGACTTTCAGATCCACTATCTTTCCTTCTATCAAATTGTGTGTGTGTGTGTGTGTGTGTGTGTGTGTGTGTGTGTGTGTGTGTGTGTGTGTGTGTCCACTGAACTAATAGATAGCAGCCCTATTATGATTCTGTAGATTGGCTCTTCTGCGCTCTCAGTTAAAATGTCAACCACCAAATAATCCATTTCATTCCATCTCTACAGCATCTGATATGGGAGTGGAGAGTAGGAGAGAAAGAGCTGTCTGCTTAAGTAATGTCTGCCTATTACTGCCAAACAAATGACTGGGGTTGTGTCTCAAATGGCACCCTAGTCCCTATAGTGCACTACTTTAGCCCTATGGGCTATAGGTTGCCATTTGGGACAGAGACCCCGGGTTCCTGAAGCATCGCCACTTCAGCTCCGACCACGCCAGTAGTAGAGCTGCCGAGCTATAAAACAAACGCCCAGCTGGAACACTTTATCACGGGAGGCTGTATTAAGCTGTAAGTAGTACTAGTAACCTAAGGCCATGATGTGCTACTCGGTCCAACACCTGTCTGTGACAGTGCTAGAGGTGAGAGTGTTAGAGACAAGGTGAGAATGAGCCTCACTGCTGCCACTGACTTGTGGTCTTGCCTCCTGAAGGACATCAGAGCTCGTTCTAGTTTTTGATTGGCCAGAGTGTCGGAGAAGAAGCGGTCGTATGTTACCTATCACACTACAGTAGCAACTTGATGACACAGTACCAGCACTGGCAGAAGCCCTTTTTATAGTAACTTATCTCCTCTCTAGTACAGAATGGATAGACATTCCTGTCAACACCCTGTCTTGCCTTTGAGTTGTGGGGACTGGCACATATTGTATTTCTTCCCTTCCTCCAAATCAAACACATACACTAGAATACCAAAAGTATGTTGACACCTGCTCGTCAAGCATCTCATTCCAAAATCATGGGCATTAATATGGAGTTGGTCCCCCCTTTGCTGCTATAACAGCCTCCACTCTTCTGGGAAGGCTTTCCACTAGACGTTGGAACATTGTTGCGGGGACTTGCTTCCATTCAGCCACAAGAGCATTAGTGAGGTTGGACACTGATGTGTGATTAGTACTGGCTCGCAGTCAGCGTTCCAATTCATTCTAAACGTGTTCGATGGGGTTGAGGTCACGGCTCTGTGCAGGCTAGTCAAGTTCTTCTACACCGATCTCGACAAACCATTTCTGTATGGACCTCGCTTTGTGCACAGGGGCATTGTCATGCTGAAACAGGAAAGGGACTTCCCCAAACTGTTACCACAAAGTTGGAAGCACAGAATTGTTTAGAATGTCATTGTATGCTGTAGCATTAAGATTTCCCTTCACTGGAACTAAGGGGCATTGCCCGAACCATGAAAAACAGCCCCAAAACATTATTCCTCCTCAACAAAACTTTACAATTGGCATTATGCATTGGGGCAGGTAACATTCTCCTGGCATCCACCAAACCCAGATTCATTCGTCGGACTGCCAGATATCTAAGCGTGATTCATCACTCCAGAGAACACGTTTCCACTGCTCCAGAGTTCAAGGCGGCGAGCTTCACACTACTCCAGCCGACTCTTAGCATTGCGCATGGTGATCTTAGGCTTGTGTGCGGCTGCTCGGCCATGGAAACCCATTTCATGAAGCTCCCGACTAACAGCTCTTGTGCTGATGTTGCTTCCAGAGGCAGTTTGGAACAATGGCAGTGAGTGTTGAAACTGAGGACAGACGGTTTTTACGCGCTACAGCCAGGGGCGGAAATCCCGGGGGGGACGGGGGGGACACAACCCCCCCCCATCCTGGGAAAAATATGATTTGTCCCCCCCAATATGTCACTGAAACATAACTATGTAATTTAAATAATATTAATAATACGCAATGAAAGCAATTGTGCTGATTATAGACACTTAATAGCGCGTTAAGTTTCAAAAGATTGCGACCCACCCACCCTTTGCCTCACAATGGTTTGATCCACTGCCAGTTTCTTAGTTGGCAAGGTAACAGAGGGGTCGTGTCTACTGTCTGAAAGGCACTCAATGAACGTAACTGACGTAAGGTTAATCCAGTCAATCGCGCACACACACTAGCTGAATATGCAGAGCTAGTGCGCAAATATTAACTATTAAGCTAGCTAGTACCTATTCCATTTATGTGGCGTCGTCAAAGATGGAATCTTTGCTATCGTCAATTTATTCCAAGATCAGCATGCAGATGATGTAAGTTAGTGCTTCAAAGTCCCTGTGGTAAGGTTAGCGATAAACTGAAGTCCAAACTGAACAGAACTACACTCTCTTCTACCATTGTCTTAAATATATTTAATGGTCTCGTTGCAAAAGCAAAATTGTCGCAAGGGAACTTTTATTTATTTATTTTATTTCACCTTTATTTAACCCGGATAGCAAAGATTATAGCAAACACCACTGAAACTGAATTGGTGCTCGCTAGCTTTGCAAATTCAGCTATTGTTGGAAGCCAGCCAATATGAAACATACTATTAAAATTACAAAAGGTTGCAGCATATGTTGTGTAAATGGTGAACTCATACAGCTGTCAACTCTTGTCATTTTAATCCGTTTCACATTTGCTAGCTACCTTTTAGATCGAAGCCCAAATAGAATGATAGAAGATGATAGAAGCCCATCTCCTACTGTAAATAACCTACACACTGTGTGTGTGTAGCCAGCCAGCCAGCCAGGTAGAAAAATGGCAGAAAAATAAGACGGACATCAGAGTATTTTTCAGTACACCAAAACGCAAAGTAAGAACCCTAGTAGCCTAATATCTCAGACTAGTTGATAAAATGTTCATAAGAAAGAAATGAAATTCTAATGGAAATGTTTCACAATGATGTCATTAGGCAGAGCAGGCAACAGATGGCACACAGACAGCAGAGTTGGGGACAGCTATGCAGGGACAGACTGGCAGAGACAGGGAGTCTCAGGTAAGTTTGTTGAGTCTTTGTTTGGCAACATTATGAAAGGTTCTCAATTTTTTTTACTTGTAAAATAGGAACATAATTGGAAAATGCCATGGATACCCCCACTCTCAACTTAAACTGGTGACTGAACTAAGATTTGTTAAAGGCAATGGTATTGCTGTTGTGATTAGTTGTGTAGTTTTGGGTACCGGTAGTTAGCAGTACGGCAAACACCTTATTTCTTTGGTTCCTCAATATACATTTACCATATTACAATGTAGGCTATGTGTTACAGCACTACTTTTGGTGTCCCCCTCAGGAATTGCTCTTGAGAAAATTTCATGTAATTGTCCCCTCCAAAGTTGATATCAGATTTTCGCCCCTGGCTACAGCATTCTGGGATCCAGCTCCGTGACCTTGTGTGGCCTACCACTTTGCGGCTGAGCCGCTGTTGCTCCTATACATTTCTACTTCGCAATAACAGGACTCACAGTTGACCGGGGCAGCTCCAGCAGGGCAGAAATTTGACGAACTGACTT
This sequence comes from Salmo trutta, assembly GCF_901001165.1. NCBI lineage: Eukaryota > Metazoa > Chordata > Actinopteri > Salmoniformes > Salmonidae > Salmo > Salmo trutta. The sequence goes on from NC_042964.1 coordinate 33,637,635, forward strand.
GTTGGAAAGGTGGCATTATATGACGGTGCCACATTGAAAGCCACTGAGCTCTTCAGTAAGGCCATTATACTGCCAACGTTTGTCTATGGAGAATGCATGGCTGTGTGCTAGATGTCAGATAATTTCCTTGGGTGAGTTTGGAATGCATCGTCAGCTATCTCAGACGGATCTGTCGTCTGTCTGTCTGGCCTTGAGCAACAACAGGAAGTGAGATTTTGCCGCTCTGAGAAGGGAGGAAGGTTGCGTCAGTGCTGTGTAAGTAAGCTGGGTGGAAACAGGAATGTGTGACGGGCGCCTGCTCTGCTCTAGTCTGAAACTATGTCAAAAACTAACCTTGGTGTGTGAGTGTGAGTGCCTCGGCCTTGACCTTGAGGCTCACACACTCCTTCGCAATACACCAGCAAGCAGGGACACACACACTGGCAAGCAAGCAAGCAAGCACACACACACACTCTCCTTAGAATGTACACACACACACACACACGCACGGACGCAAGCAAGCCCACACAAGCTCTCAGTCTCTTTGTGTCTAAGGCAAGCAAACATGCACACACACACACACACACACACACACACACACACACACACACACACACACACACACACACACACACACACACACACACACACACACACACGCTGAGCTCAATGTGGGCGGGAAGCAGGAACCAAAGTCTTCTCCCTCTCGCGGCACAGGAAACAGTAGCAAACTGAGAGCCTCCACAATCTCATCAAATGCAAAAAAAGAATAAAGTCTATTAACATTTCATGTACAACACAATACTCCTGGAGGGACAGACTGGGGAAGGAAACGTGGCCCAACCTCAAAGGTTGACTACAGCCCAAGTAGCAGTAGCAACCCACCTGTGAGTCTGTGAAGCTCGAAGGGGGGGGATCATGGTTTATATGGGTGTGAAATGAATAGAGGTTATCAGTTACCTTCACATTTCTCCAGGAGCTGCACCGTGTCCCCAATCTCCAATGGCAAGCCATGCTGGACCGTCCCTCGGAAACTGGCCAGCACTGAAACACAATATAATATACATACTTTAATACCTGTGTGTATTTCTATGTGCGTAAGTAGGTAACACACACCAAATCGACACACACACACACACACACACACACAGTCCAAAAAAAAATACACTCTCTTTTCATGTCACTAGAATTGAATCCGAGCACAACTGTCTTGACTTTGAAGCTGTGCGGTGATTTGTTTCTAGTGTTCTCTGGGCAGAGAGAAAGAGAGAAGAGAATAGCCTGCTGACTGCTGGTAGATTGAGTACGCCTCTGGGTGTCAGGCTGAAGTGGAGGGGAAATAAGCTGGGAATATAATGTCATCATGGGTCTTTCTGCTAGGAGCGCTCTTGTAGAGGAGGGAGGCAACACCTGAGGAGGCTTAGAATAGGACTCTCGCTGATGAGAAGCACTATCAGTTAGAGAGAGAGAGCCTGAAGAACAGGGACAGGAGAGAGAGAGAGAGAGAGAGAGAGAGAGAGAGAGAGAGAGAGAGCCTGGAGAACAGGGACAGGAGAGAGAGAGAGAGAGAGAGAGAGAGAGAGAGAGAGAGAGAGAGAGAGAGAGAGAGAGAGATGGAGAGAGAGATGGGGAGAGAGAAAGAGAGAGAGAGAAGCAAGAGAGGGAGCAAACAAGCGAGCAAGAGAGCGAAAGAGAGTAACATCTCAGTCGATCAGCACAGAGCACTTTGGTCTAACAGCGTCTAATAGCTGGGTTAGTAGTGAGGAGTGTCGACAGATGCCATTCTCTGTGGTTCTGAGAGACAGGACATGATAACAGCAGCACTCAGAATTCTCCAAGCTGCCACACACTGACACACTCGGGGGGGAAACTAATAGGGTTAGTACTACAACATGGAAATGAGGAATAGTCAAGTGCCTCCCGAGTGGTGCCGTGCCACGAGAGATTCTGGGTTCGAGTCCAGGCTCTGTCGCAGCCGGCCACGACCGGGAGACCCATGTGGCGGCGCACAATTGGCCCAGCGTCGTCCGGGTTAGGGGAGGGTTTGGCCAGCAGGGATGTCCTTGTCCCATCGCGCACTAGCAACTCCTGTGGCGAGCCGGGCACAGTGCACACTGACACAGTCGCCAGGTGTACGGTGTGTCCTTCCGACCCATTTGTGTGGCTGGCTTCCGGGTTAAACGGGCATTGTGCCAAGAAGCAGTGCGGCTTGGTTGGGTTGTGTTTGGGAGGATGCACGGCTCTCGACATTCGCCTCTCCCGAGTCCGTACGGGAGATGCAGCGATGAGACAAGACTGTAACTACCAATTGGATACCACGAAATTGGGGAGAAAAAAAACAAAGGAAATGAGGAAGACTCGAGTCAGGCAAGGGTTTGGAGATGGGTTTCATTTCATGGAGCACATGGGTGGGGGGGTAAACACACCAAGTCCAATGCATGAATTTTACAAGTAGAGTTTTCCAGCTGCAGTGTACTAAATTATGCAGCTTGAAGTAGAGTTTTGATAGAGCTGAATCACTTCCTCGTTAACCATTCCCCAGCTGTTGTCTGTCTGCTAACTGCCATGGCTCCTTTCCAGAGATGTTGGCATTTGTAAGGTGTTCACTCAGCGGGGAATAGATTTTTTATTTTCTCTCCAGGGGAGTGGAAGAAGTGCCACCTTAAAGGCAGGAGAGAGAGGACAGCACGCACACACACAAACACACACACACACACACACACACACACACACACACACACACACACAGGAACGAAAGAAGGGGGCAGAGAGAAGAGATAGAGCGCAAACGGAAGTCCACAGCCTGGCACCCACACACACATACACACACACACACACACACACACACCACAGCATAATGAAAAAGATGAACTGGGGTATAAAAAACCTTCACACACAAATATAGCAAAGCCACAGACGCACTGATATGATATGTGTACATGAACCTGTCAAACAGGGCAGGGTCCATGTTTCCAGTCGGCTTGGTCTGAGCCAGGAGTTCAGTCACCACAAGCTGTGCTCTGCTCTGCTGTGACACACATCTACTCGTGGGCAAACGGCTGTTCCTATTTCTGACCAGGCAGCCTCGTTCATGCTGAACTAACTTAGACATTACGTAAAGGCCGGAGGAAACGGGGAAAAAAAGACACACACACACACACACACACACACACACACACACACAGGAATTCAGGAACTGGGATAAACTTAAATAAAAGTCCTGGACAGAACTATGACTGAGATCCATGAATTTATATGACAACAGCTCCTTCAGACTTGAGATGTAAAGACTAACAGTTGAAGTCGGAAGTTTACATACACCTTAGCCAAATACATTTAAACTCAGTTTTTCACAATTGCTGACATTTAATCTGAGTAAAAATCCTGTCTTAGGTCAGTTAGGATCACCACTTTATTTTAAGAATGTGAAATGTCAGAATAATAGTAGAGAGAATTATTTATTTCAGCTTTAATTTCTTTCATCACATTCCCAGTGGGTCAGAAGTTTACATACACTAAATTAGTATTTGGTAGCATTGCCTTTAAATTGTTTAACTTGGGTCAAACATTTCGGGTAGCCTTCCACAAGCTTCCCACAATAAATTGGGTGAATTTTGGACCATTCCTCCTGACAGAGCTGGTGAAACTGAGTCAGGTTTGTAGGCCTCCTTGCTCGCACTCTCTTTTTCAGTTCTGCCCACAAATTTTCTATAGGATTGAGGTCAGGGCTTTGTGATGGCCACTCCGGTCCCTTGACTTTGTTGTCCTTAGGCCATTTTGCCACAATTTTGGAAGTATGCTTGAGGTCATTGTCCATTTGGAAGACCCATTTGCAACCAAGCTTAAAGTTCCTTACTGATGTCTTGAGATGTTGCTTCAATATATCCACATATTTTCCTGCCTCTTGATGCCATCTATTTTGTGAAGTGCACCAGTCCCTCCTGCAGCAAAGCACACCCACAACATGATGCTGCCACCCCCGTGCTTCACGGTTGGGATGGTGTTCTTCGGCTTGCAAGCCTCCCCCTTTTTCCTCCAAACATAACAATGGTCACTATGGTTAAACAGTTCTATTTTTGTTTCATCAGACCAGAGTACATTTCTCCAAAAAGTACAATCTTTGTCCCCATGTGCATTTTCAAACTGTAGTCTGGCTTTTTTTATGGTGGTTTTGGAGCAGTGGCTTCTTCCTTGCTGACCGGCCTTTCAGGTTATGTCGATATAGGACTCGTTTTACTGTGGATATAGATACTTTTGTACCTGTTTCCTCCAGCATCTTCACAAGGTCATTTGCTGTTGTTCTGGGATTGATTTTCACTTTTCACACTAAAGTCCGTTCATCTCTAGGAGACAGAACTCCTTCCTGAGCAGTATGACAGCAGTATGACAGCTGCGTATGACAGCTGCGTGGTCCCATAGTGTTTATACTTGCGTACTATTGTTTGTACAGATGAAGGTGGTATCTTCAGGCATTTGGAAATTGCTCCAATGGATGAACCAGACTTGTGGAGGTCTACAATATTTTCTGAGGTCTTGGCTGATTTATTTTGATTTTCCCATGTAGTCAAGCAAAGAGGCACTGAGGTTGAAGTTAGGCCTTGAAATAAACCAACAGGTACACCTCCAATTGACTCAAATGATGTCAATTAGCCTATCAGAAGCGTCTAAAGCCATGACATCATTTTCTGGAATTTTCCAAGCTGTTTAAAGGCACAGTCAACTTAGTGTATGTAAACTTCTGACCCACTGGAATTGTGATACAGTGAATTATAAGTTAAATAATGTGTCTGTAAACAATTGTTGGAAAGGTTACTTGTGTCATGCACAAATTAGATGTCCTAACCAACTTGCCAAAACTATAGTTTGTTAACAAGAAATTTGTGGAGTGGTTGAAAAACGAGTTTTAATGACTCCAAGTCATAAGTGTATGTGAACTTCCGACTTCAGCTGTATGTCCAAACGGGAAGTAGGTAACTATGCTCCATTCCTGAGCCAAAGTGGAGACTTAGTCGCACTGACGTCCAGTAATCTACCCACGTGTGACTGCGATTCTCACCTTGCCCTAATCCTAAAACAGTCCCCCAAAGCCAAAGAGAAGACTGACTGTGTACTGTGTGCTCAGTGTTCTTCCCTGGGTGGATGGGGAAAGGCAGGCAGATCAGTACAAAGAGTGTTTGTGTGAATTAGGCTTACATGTGCTTTAGGCTGCCATTTGGAGTCTAGGCCTGTCAGATGATCCTACAGTTGGTTTGTCGGTCTCTCTCTAAGCTCCTTATAGGAACATGATGCAGACCACTGGTTCAGACAGGCTTTGGTGTAGTTTGTTGTGTTGTGTTCAAAGGCACTGGGTTTCACAGGTTATACTGAATTTATCGAGCAATACCAGGTTTACAGCTAGCTAGGTATGTGTTCAAACCACGCAAGATGTAAAAGGTAAGTATCTACCGATTGAGTGTGGCAGGCATAACAACAGCAACGTTTGAAAGGTTACTTTAAAAGAATATGAAACAGTTGGGTTTCATGTACCAGACAGAATATTCAGAGAAGACAACGAAACATACATAGTTGGTTCTTAGAACAGAGAGTATCCAGTGGTGGAAAAAGTACCCAATTGTCATACTTGAGTAAAAGTAAAGATACCTTAATAGAAAATTACTCAAGTAAAAGTGAAAGTCGCCCAGTAAAATACTACTTGAGTAAAAGTCTAAAAGTATTTGGTTTTAAATATACTTAAGTATCAAAAGTAAATGTGATTGCTAAAATATAATAAGTATTGAAAGTAAAAGTAAAAATAAAACATTCCCTATATTATGCAAACCAGATGGCACCATTTTCTTGTTTTTAATGTATTTACAGATAGCCAGGGGCACACTCCAACACTCAGGTATAATTTACAAACTATGCATTTGTGTTTAGTGAGTCCGCCAGATCAGAGGCAATATGGATGACCAGGGATGTTCTCTTGGTGCATGAATTAGACAATTTTCCTGTCCTGCTAGCATTCAAAATGTAATGAGTACTTTTGGGTGTCAGAGAAAACGTATCGAGTAAAAAGTAAATTATTTTATTTTGGAATGTAGTGAAGTAAAAGTTGTCTAAAATATAAATAGTAAACTAAAGTACAGATACCCAAAACAATGACTTAAGTAGTACTTTAAAGTATTTTTCATTAAGTACTTTACACCACTGAGAGTATCTGCCAAAAGAACTAGAAAAACAACCTTCAGTTGACTTCAACCAGGCAAGCAAATTGATTTCAAAAGGCTCCAAGAAAGTGCATTAAACAGCCCGGCCTCACCCCCTTTCTCTCTGATTTGTGTTCCGACAACGAATCACACTCGTAATCCACTCCTCCGTCATCAATTATTCAACACATCATTAATATGCTAATTCGTCGCCACAGACACGGGTGGTCCATTGACCCCATGCATTTTGCATTATTCAGATGTGTAGTTGTTGGATTCCTACTACAATCCACACATACTGGAATATAATGTAATGTAATCAGGTTAATAAATAATGGGGAGAACGGGACCGCAAATGAGTTGCAGGAAGTTACAAAACAATTCATCAGCAGTAAGTGATATTCAAAATGGAAGGTGACATCCCTCGCTTTTCCCCGTGCTCTTATCCATCCCTCCTCTCGTTCCCTCTCCTCTCCTCTCCTCCTTTTTCTATTCCGTCGCTATATGTACGGCTGCGAGTAGAGGATGGTTAAGTCCTGCTTTATTTATACTCTGGCGTCTTGCAGAATTGACATCTCAAACCACAGCCATCTGCTTGGCTGTGACGTGATAACCATGAAACGGTTGGGTTTCATAATGGGAACTCTGCTGTCAAGAGTTAGAAGATCCAAAGTCCCTATAGAATCAGTGATATTTTCAAAGTTCTGAACAGATCCTTAATGTTCTCTGGCACAGGGCTGGTAGTTGGTACAGGCATGCCACTGTGGCTTCGACACGGGTAGAGAAAAATAATGATTTATGCCTTACAGTGGAGCCCCAATCGAAACAAAGACAGCATCTGTCTGTCCAAGTCTAAGACCGTCTTCATATTGCTTTGCAATTTTCTGGACCAAAATACTCTCTATTCTAGCTATGCGAATAAACATGGCAGAGTAACCCAGCATTAACCACGTTGTTTGAATGGGTCCCAAACCATTATGTCCCAGTTCTAGGGAAACATTACCGTTGGACATTCTTTTCAATGCGGAGAACAGATGCGTCTTTAAATACCCACTCCTAACATACTTTTCCACTGTGTTATTGACTCAAGGCAATGACTCAGCCCCCGTGGTTAAGTACACATGCCACAGCCCTCAGCCCCTCCAAACACACTAAGCAGCTTTGGCGCAGAGATATGTATGTGTGTGCATGCGTGTGTGTGTGTATACGCGCACCACAGTCCAGTGAGACACGGGGCACGAAGTTTAGGGCCAAACCTGGTCATATGACAGAGCGCTGTAAAACGGAGACAGGGATTAAATAAGTGCCGATGCGCTTCAGCGCTCTGCTCTCTTTCACAAAGGTGATCTCCTGGGGATGAGCTTCGACCCCGGAAGAGGCCGCTATGCATTTTAAAGCAGGAGGAATCAACAGGGGCTGACAGCGTGAGAGGAGGCAGCAGCAGACGCCTGCCTCACAGCATAGAGTATATGTGCGCACACACACACACACGCGCGCGCCTGCCTCACAGAATCCAGACGATACGGCCGTGAAGCGAGAAGACCCACATTGCGCCACAATGCGTCAGCTACAGAGATATATATAGGCGCTCTCTATCTGTGCTAGAGAGAGGGAAAGACAGGCCAACAAAAGCTAAGCTGGCGAAATCGCTCACGAGGAACGGCTTTCATTTCACCTTTTCCATTTCCAGTTGTCCTTTTGATGCCTTTGTATGTCGAGATAACAGCGATAAGCAGGCTCGGGGAAACAAGCGCTCGCAGGCAACAATAGCCTTCCCTCGAAGATAAGTGTATAGCTTCTATGAGGTGGCACGGGCACGGGGAATAGAAATAAATAAAACCAATGTAATTACAACAAATAACTGTGAGCAAAAAAACATCATACCGGGGTGCATAACGTTCGATTAATACAAATGTAAGCCCACGCAATAGGCTTCCTCCTACAAATGTCAATGCAAGTAAATCATGCAAGACCTCACAAAGAGTCAAATGGAAATTCCGCTTGGTGCTTTGTTCGCTCTGGTCTGAATGTATTAATAAAATGCAAGATTATGAGTTTGAACGGCGCCCCAGAGAGCAGTGTGTTCTTAGAGAGGTGCTAATTGTGTGTGTGTGTGTGTGTGTGTGTCTACATGTGCATGCTAACGTGTGTGTCCGCCACCTTTCAGCAGCATCCTGTGAGACCCTTTTCGAGACCCTTATATTTCTGCTCATTAAAAGGGAAGTCTGAGAGGAAATGGGTGTTCTGCTGTGGCTGCTTTAGCGTGCACGTCTCTCCTAGTTCGTGATTAGCACTAACTAAAACCTCTCGTAAAGAAAGAGCTCCCATGGCTCTGAGAAACGCGTCCAGGCCTGAACGACATCGCCTAAATCGCACTTTACGTAATGCACTGTCAGCCTAAAACATGGACGGTGCGTTTACCGCGTATGGTACGCCGCATCGTGACAAGGAAGATGATACACAAGCACGCACGAAATCTCTGCAATAAACCACATGGCCTGATTGTAGTCAGCACAGTAGCGAGTGATTTATTCAGATTATAAATGAAAATAGAGTAAAAATTAAAACAATTAAACGGATTGTTTAACATCTGCATAACGTTCACGACAAACACAAACAGTAATGACAGTGTACTATCTCAGAGGTCTCATATTGCTGAAATAACGCGTGAAAACAGTGAAATGGTGACAGCCTGCCTAATGACTAGGCCAGCCAGAGGAAGTCATACATGACTCAGCTTAAAGGGAAATATAGGTCACAGTGAGTCCAATGCAAAGCAATCCCACTTCACCTCATTCTCAGTTTCAGGCCTAATCTGCCTGCCTACTGCCTCTCTCTGTGGACTGGCTGGGCTGTGGAGGGCGTTGTATGTGTGTGTGCTGTTTGTGTGTGGAGGGGGCATTGAGTTCTCCGTGTTCTACTCTCACTCACTTTGCATTTTGACACTGAAAAGTGATGGGTGTCGATGCTGTAACTTTACGAAGTATTGCACGTCAACTGGTGTGGCAAACTGAAAACGCACAGATGCCTACGCCTCCTCACATCCAGCTGAGAGGAGAGGGCAGAGGGGAGAGGACAGAGGGAGGAGGGAAAGACGAGGATATGGAGCGACAGATGAAGAGGAGAGAAAAAAAGGGATGGGTGAGGATAACGAGAGAGAGCGAGTGGGACGGTGGAGGGAGTGAACGAGAGGGGGGAAGAGGCCTGTATTCTCAGGTAAGGTGTCTTTGTGTGGGAGGGAGGGTAGAGGCAGTGTAGAGGTTATATGAAGTGTGCTGCATCAGAGTGTCTTTGTTCACCACATCTCTCCATCCTTCCATCCGGGGAGAGGGGAGGAGTGAGTGACCACCTACTCCACCCGCACTTCAAGTGAAATCACATCCATAGCCTGCTCTTCCCACGGCACGTGTATGTATGAACACACACACACGTGTGCACAAACATTTGCGGGCGAACACACACATTATGTGCACACAGGATATCAAATGAACAGGCGTTTGAGTTGTAAATACCTAGCAGTCAGAGAGGAAAACAAAAACACACGTGTGTGTGCAACACACACACACACACGTGTACAGCAGACACAAGTGAGCAAGGGGCCATTGGCCAGGCATGTGACGAACTGTCCCCACTCTCCCCCTCTCCCCCTCCCTAATCCCCATTGTCTGAGTGACAGAGTAACAGAGATGACAGCTGCCTTGTTTAGCTGTCACCACAACCGCTACCAGGAAGGGGGACGTCTCAGTCTCAGCTTCAGCCTCAGCCAAGAAATCACGGCCAGGAGAAAATAAATATCCCACACACTTGTAATAACATCATAATAAGAGACATCCTGCCTGTGAGTAGTCTTTGTGGATCGCAACCTTTTGAGGATGATGAAAGTCTTCGTAAGAGAGCGCGAGGTTGACCTTTTGAAGTGACATTTTCCCTTTGCGACTTTAAGAAATGTCCCGCTGACTTTCCCCTCTTCACTTTGTTTTACTTAAATGTTTGAGGGAAGTCAGCCAGGATTTGGTCGAGCAGCCTAGGGCTGACCCCATTTAGTCGTCTGGTTTGTTTGGTCGATAGGCTGTTGTCCGACAGAGATTTTTTTGTGGAGCAGTCGCAAGTATATATGTGTTTTTTTTTATGGCACACGAGACACACTAATCCATTGTGGAGGCTGCGGGGATGGCACAGTCCATCACTCTAAGACATATGTCCTACTGAAATTGTATATGGTTATATTATGTAAGAACAATGGTGCAACATTTCATAACAAATGTGTTTTCCCAAATTGTATGGTTTATTACTATTAACATATAATGCCAAACATCCCCTTTCATTTCACTGTATATTCACTTGATTTTTTTTTTTGCAGACGGCACACGCAAATGAGCCTAATTGTAGCCTAAGACTTGATAGCCAACTTAGTTAGCCAACTTAGTTTTTCTAGTTGCATGCTAAAACATTGATGGGTTTTATATGCTTGACAGCGGCCGCTGCAGTGGCGCTCTCCAAGGTGCTGAACTGAATCTTCAGTGAGCGTTTTTCTCCCGTGTTGGATGGTGAGCGCTTTCTCCTGCGTTTTACTTGGCCTTCTCAAATATAGTTACAACAAGGCCCTATTGTGTAACCCAGTGGTTCACAACCTTTTTCGGTTACAATATCACCAACTGAATTTTGTTATGTCCGGAGTACCCCTGAAATACCCCCCCTCGTACATTTTACCAGTAGGCTGAGGGTCTCATGAGTCTCCTTAAGTATCCACTGTTGATAGGCAAAGTAGCCACAGGGGGTCCTAGTACCCCTGGTTGGGAACCACTGGTGTAGCCTATTACCGGAAACTTGGGGCAGTAATGGGGCGGCAGGTAGCCTAGTGGTTAGAGCGTTGGACTTGTAACCAAAAGGTTGCAAGATAAAATCCCCGAGCTGACAAGGTTAAAAAATCTGTCATTCTGCCCCTGAACAAGGCACTGTTCCTAAGAATTTGTTCTTAACTGACTTGCCTAGTAAAATAAAGGTAAAATAAAAAACCTCAGGAGCGGAAGGGCAAAATCTGCAGCAGCGGGGGCAGGGAGGGAGAGAGAGTTGAGGGGGGGGTCCGACAGGTTATCTTGATCCCTGGCTCCCTCTTGAGTAATTTGAGTTTCTTAATTATTTAATCAAACAATGTGCTTAAAGCTAGGCGGTATACCGTCATTCAATACTGTTGAAACTATTTCTTTGAAGTTTTTTTAATACATTTACATTTTAGTCATTTAGCAGACGGTAAGTATCAGTGGGGTTTGAAAACAGCGCCCCTTGTGTTCAGTGCCAGTATTACAGAATATCCCGGTATGGCACAAGCTCAGCATGAAGGTGTGACAATCTGGATACCGACCAAGCCTACTTAAAGCATCAGACAAGCTCAGAGCATATAGTTGATTTTATTAAAACACATAAGGTGTGTCTATATATGTAACCTTTATTTAACTAGGCAAGTCAGTTAAGAAGAAATTACGGAGAAATACACGTTTTTTTTATTTTATTTCAACCAATTGATTGGTCAGAAGACCAGAAGGCTCTCAGTCGACCAAGATTTCTTTCAGTCGGGGACAGCCCTAAAGCAGACAGACAGTAGGCTACTAGGTAGCACATAGATCTTAGACCAGACACACAAACAGCATCCGACTCAAGCCCCTGTCTGTACAGCCAGACACCAGTGGGGTTACAACAAACAAGGGAGTGTAGAGGGGAGAGGGAGAAGAGGACGAAAAGAGAGGGAAAGGAGGAGAGATAAGTGCCTGTCAGACCTCATGCATATCATTCTACTCTCTTCCCCATTCTCTGTTTCCGTCTGGTATCAGTCTAATATAAAGTGATTCACTAGCACTCGACTCTCATCTCCAAACATAAAAGCTCTGGACTGAACCAGGGGTGAAGTAAATGGGAGAGCTGAACACACGAGAGGACTGATGTTAATGGTCAGGATGGGATATATGCTGTGAGGAGTGTGTGTGTGTGTGTGTGTGTATGAGCATGTGCATGCGAGCGTGTGAATATTGTGTGGAGAGCGCGTGTCTGGGGAGAATAGAGTGTTTTTTTTCGATGACTATTTAATAGTAAGGCTGTACACTTTCACTATTTCTCTCCTTAGGGAAGATGAAACACTACTTCTGAAGAGCTGCACTTTTTCTCCCGCTTGAGTTTAGACTGTCTACACTACAGCCATCTCATTCCCTACGATGCAGACAATGTCTGTGTGGAAGCTATGTTCTCAACTGAAGTGGCATGATATCGTTTTGTTAATATGGATTATTATAACACCGTGCTCATCACTTCGGCTAAAAATATGAAAATATTTCTACCCCAAATTGTCCCACATGGGGTGGTGTTCGCGGATTGCCTAACATATTTCAATCCGCACTGCGCCATGAAGACCATATGGTTTTCTTTTGTGAATCTGCTGGATTGTTGCATGACAGTAGCCTCTGAAATATTGTCAGGCAGTTACGTTGTTCACTACATGTAAAAACAGACGCACACCAATTAGCCATTTTGAAAAGCCCTGACAACCACACGCAACCAACACCACTTCAGGATGAGAAAAACACACGATAACACCACAACTTTGTGTGTGTGTGTGTGTGTGTGTTAAACGGCACAAGCTGGCAGTATCACAGCAAGTCAAAGCTGGCTAGTGTCCTCCCCCCTGGGCCCCCAGGACCGCATCACTGCCTCATCTGATTAGCACCCTCAGCTCTATGGTTCCTAGAGGGAGAGAGGGAGTCAGGATGAGGGAGAGGGCAGAGCGAGGGAGGAAGAGACAGAGGGGCAAGAGGAGAGGAAGACAGGGAGACAGAGGGGAAGTAGAATATAGGGAGGGATGAGTAAATGGATGGAGGGAGAGAGAGAGAGGAAGGGATAAAGAGAGGCAGAGCAGATCAGAGCGAGGGAGGGAGGCAGAGGAGATGGATTGAATTCTCAGGACAAAATGGAGCTGGGGCCCGGAGGTTTGGATTCCCTTTAAACTATAACCATTTGCATCTCATTATCACGTCGATAAAAAGAGCTTACAATAAAGCTCAGACTAACTTGTCACTTTGAATGGCTGTGGTAATGGGTCAAGGATATATAGCCCCTAATGCAACTCAGCTAGCCCCAGTGAACATGTATTCTGTATAGGAAGCAGAAAGGGAAGTGGTATTGACACAGTCACACACACACACACACACACACACGCGATTAAAGCTCATCAGCTCTAAGACTGGAGGGCTAAAGGATGAATCAGGTATTTCTCTCTAAGCATCAACATCACCATTATCAGCCGACAGAAAATGTCTATTGGTTTAATCATTATCGATTGTTTACTTAGACAATTCGGCCCCAATAGAAGTTGACTAGTGCAAACGAAGCATCACAGTGCCGTGAGTGTACGAGTAGAGTATGGAGCGATATGAGAGCAGTGAGTGTATGAAATGCTACAGAAGCTACAGAAGGAAGAGCGCACAGTGGGAGAACCGGACACACGCCTGGTCTTCAGATGTGCCTTAGGGTTCAGTGCACGCACACACACACACACACACGCACGCACGCACACACACGGACAGACGGTGCTCGGCTCAGAGCACAGCCAGAGGAAGGAAGTCCCTACAAAGGAGACAGTAGCCAGAGTATACACGCAGGCACCACACACACACACATACACACACACACACACACACACACAAGACCCAGATGGCATGTGCTACACAAACAAGCCAGTGGAGCATACCTTATTATCAACTCATCTAGCCAGCCTCTGACTACAATATCCCAATCTGTGATTTAGATTCAGCGCAAGAAGCAAGTGAAGCAACCATCCCAGGCTCACAACAATATGAGATCAGGCCCAGGAACCATCATGCTAGCCGTATAAACACACTCAGTCATCCGGGGTCACGAGATATTTCATCCGTACAAATCAAGCCTGGGGCCAGACACAGACGAGCAGAGGAACCAGTGGAGGAGACTTGGAGAGAGAGACACATTTTTGTAGGAATCAGGTGTAGCTGAATGACTTGGTCGATGGTTGGATATTTGGCAGAAAAAGAGGAGGGGGAGAAAGAGAGGATGGTTGGAAGGGTAGAAAGAAGTTAGAGCGTTGGACTAGTAACAGAAAGGTTGCTAGATCAAATCCCCGAGCTGACAAGGTAAAAACCTGTCGTTCTGCCCCTGAACAAGGCAGTTAACCCTCTGTTCCTGGGCCGTCATTGAAACTCTTTCAGAACATCAGCTATCTGAATTTGGGTGAAGGAGAAATGGGGGAGGCTTGGGCAAGTTGCTGTGGGGGGTGCAGGGCTGTTGACCAGGGTAGGGGTAGCCAGGTGGAAAGCATGGTCAGCCATAGAAAAATGCTTATTGAAATTCTCAATTATAGTGGATTTATCGGTGGTGACAGTGTTTCCTAGCCTCAGTGCAGTGGGCTGCTGGGAGGAGGTGCTCTTATTCTCCATGGACTTTACAGTGTCCCAGAACTTTTTGGAGTTTGTGTTACAGGATGCAAATTTATTTTTGAAAAAGCTAGCCTTTGCTTTCCTAACTGCCTGCGTATATTGGTTCCTAACTTCCCTGAAAAGTTGCATATCGCGGGGGCTATTCAATGCTAATGCAGTACACCACAGGATGTTTTTGTGCTGGTCAAGGGCAGTCAGGTCTGGAGTGAACCAGGGGCTATATCTGTTCTTGGTTCTAAATGTTTAGAATGGCGCATGCTTATTTACGATGGTGAGGAAAGCACTTTTAAAGAATAACCAGGCATCCTCTACTGACGGAATGAGGTCAATGTCCTTCCAGGATACCCGGGCCAGGTCGATTAGAAAGTGTTTTAGGGAGCGTTTGACAGTGATGAGGGGTGGTCGTTTGACCGCAGACCCGTTACGGACGCAGGCAATGAGGCAGTGATCGCTGAGATCATGGTTGAAGACAGCAGAGGTGTATTTGGAGGGCAGGTTGGTTAGGATGATATCTATGAGGGTGCCCGTGTTTACGGATTTGGGGTTGTACCTGGTAGGTTCATTGATAATTTGTGTGAGATTGAGGGCATCAAGCTTAGATTGTAGGATGGCTGGGGTGTTAAGCATGTCCCAGTTTCGGTCACCTAACAGCACGAGCTCTGAAGAAAGATGGGGGGCAATCAATTCACATATGGTGTCCAGGGCACAGCTGGGGGCAGAGGGTGGTCTATAGCAAGCGGCAACGGTAAGAAACTTGTTTCTGGAAAGGTGGATTTTTTAAAGTAGGAGCTCAAATTGTTTGGGCACAGACCTGGATAGTAAGACAGATTTCTGCAGGTTATCTCTGCAGTAGATTGCAACTCCGCCCCCTTTGGCAGTTCTATCTTGTTGGAAAATGTTATAGTTAGGAATGGAAATTGCAGGGGTTTTGGTGGTCTTCCTAAGCCAGGATTCAGAGACAGCTAGGACATCCGGGTAGGCAGAGTGTGCTAAGGCAGTGAATAAAACAGACTTAGGGAGGAGGCTTCTAATGTTAACATGCATGAAACCAAGGCTTTTACGGTTACAGAAGTCAACAAATGAGAGCGCCTGGGGAATGGGAGTGGAGCTAGGCGCTGCAGGGCCTGGATTAACCTCTACATCACCAGAGGAACAGAGGAGGAGTAGGATAAGGGTACGGCTAAAGGCTATAAGAACTGGTCGTCTAGTACGTTCGGAACTGAGAATAAAAGGAGCAGGTTTCTGGGCATGGTAGAATATATTCAAGACATAATTTGCAGACAAAGGTAAGGTAGGATGTGAATACAGTGGAGGTAAACCTATGCACTGAGTGACGATGAGAGAGATATTGTCTCGAAACATAATTTAAACCAGGTGAGGTCAACGCATGTGTGGGAGGTGGAATTAAAGGGTTAACTAAGGTGTATTGAGCAGGGCTAGAGGCTCTACAGTGAAATAAGGCAATAATTACTAACCAAAACAGCAATGGACAAGGCATATTGACATTAGGGAGAGGCATGTGTAGCCGAGTAATCATAGAGGTTCAATGAGTGGCTCGGGCTGGAGACACGGCGATTCAGGCAGCTAGCGGGCCGGGGCTAGCAAGCTAGCAGAAGGGTCTTAGAGGGACGGATGAAAGTCTATTGTAGCCCCCTCGTGCTATTACGTCTGCAGACCAGTTGTCGTGGATCAGCAGGGCTTTGTGTGGTAAAAGGGGTCTAGGCCAATTGGCAGAATAGGTATAGTGGCCAAAGAATTTGTCCAATGCGCCTCTTAAGCAAACAGTCCGTTATGCTCTAGTCAGCTAGAGGGCCGCGGCTAGCAGGCTAGCAGATGGGCATTCAGGGGACGTCGTGACGGATGAGGCAGTTGATAAACCCCCTCGGGCGAATTACGTCGGTAGTCCAGTCGTGAAGGGTCAGCGGGGGTCCAGGCCAATTGGCAAAATAGGTATTTTAGCCCAAGGAGTGGCTGATGGACCTCATCGGCTAGCCGGGAGGCTAATTGGTTCTTGCTTCGGGACAGAGACGTTAGCCAGGAATGGCCACTCGGATAGCAGCTAGCTAGCTGTGATGATCCAGGTGAAAAGGTTCAGAGCTTGCGGTAGCCAGCTAGCAACTGCTAGCGGTCATCAGCTACCATTAGCCCGGACAACTTTCGCCAGTCTGCACATCGCGACTCAAACCAGAGCAAAGCGGACTTATTTTTCTTCTCCATATCTCCGGAGAGGTAAAGAAATAGCAGATCCATACCACATTGGGTGAGGCGGATTGCAGGAGAGTATGTTGTAGTTGAGGTTAAGAAATATATTTCAAAAATATATGAGAAGAAAAAAGATATAGAGATATATACATGGGACACGACAAGACAAGGACAAAAAGACGTCTGACTGCTACGCCATCTTGGATAGATGTATGCTACTGTTGTTTTAGGCTTATAAGGCCCTAGGTAAAAAGGAAAGGTCACAATTCAGTTTGTACACTTGTTTACGTGGATATGCTCCTTAATAAAACAAGCCATTACACTTAGTTATTATCGTGGCATTTCATTATCATTATTCAGGTTATTACTTATAAATTTGAATCTACAAATTAAGAAATGCCGGGTTGGAGAGGATCTATCGCATTTTCATATTGACACAACATTAGTGGATGGCAGAGTCAAAATAAAGATATATGCCTCTCTTGACCTTGTCTGTTGGCCATTCTGCAAAAAAAATTTAAAAAAAATACAGATCCTATTTCAAAGCACAAATCCATTCACATGAAGTCCGATGTTTTTTTCGCAAAATGTCCCGAAATATTCGCAAAAAGTCACAAACCCTGCTGCTGTGGTAATTCGATGACAGTGGCATATGTTCTTCAAAGAGAAGACGCCGTAATGAGATAAATAATGTAGCCTAAGCTACTGAAAAGAGGCCTTTTACTATATTAAATCATGACAGGAGCTTTTAATTGTTCTTGAAGAGATGGAGTCCAGACATGCTACTTTAGGAATCTGAATGGGTATACAGGCCTACAATCAGCGAACTCACACACACACACACACACACACACACACACACACGTAAAAGGACCCGTCAATCAAAGCCGCCAGCGAATGTCAGACACAAGAGCAAATATTTATCCTTTCCTTAAAAAGGGGAGAGAGATAGTATGGAATGGACAATTGCATAGCTATCATTAAAATAGAAACAAATACACGCAACATGTCCATAGCCTATTTATCAGCGTTGATTAATGTATAAATTAAGAAAAGATTCACTATCAAATTCTACCAAGCCAGGTTTGAGAGGTTTGGCGCATTGTCCATATCAAACTAAAGTTGGAAAGAGGAGATGTAGACAGTTTAATAGAGAGACTAAGTTAGCAAAACAATTGTTTATAATCCTTAGTAAATACTCCCACTATTAGGTCAAGTTTATCTACATGAAAATAGGGTTAATAAAATATAATGTAGGCCTATTTAAATGGTTGACTGTTATTTTACTTTCATGACGGTCTTCATCCATAACCGTTATTCATATGCGCCTATTTCAATTACATCCAAACACAATCATGTGAAAAGGCATTTTGAAGATATCATGTTTACTCAGTAAACAGAGTATTAGTATGTATACCTAAATCTGTACTGTATTTGGGTCAAGCAGGGTTGAGTGTGTGGTGTACAGTTCCACAGCAGCCTATAACATTACATCACCCACCATGCTGTCAGAGACGTTCCAGTACTCCCAGCTATCATAACATGATATCTCTCGTTATAGGAGTGCCAACGCTGTTTGTTTGTTTTAGGATTAAGCCATTCATCCCGTCAGAAAGGAGCGCGAGCCATGGCCCGTGAGCACAGTGGCACTAACACAACACAATTTCGCGACCATCCCAAACGACACCCTATTCCCTATATAGGCCACTACTTTTAGTAGGGCACTATAAAGGGAATAGGGCACTATTTAGGACACACCCCGGAACCACAAGCGCTGGAATAGCTAATCATCAATTTACAACAGAAGGAGGAGAAGTGAAGGATAACGATGTTTAATGGACTGAGAGAATGCTGTTGTTGTCTTACATTAAGACTTTGTCTGTGTCTGTGGTGTCTTCAGAGCTAGTCCACTGCAGACCCTATACAATATGGTGACAGTGAAAAACAAAAGTGAAAATGAGTTGTGTCATCCAAACCAAAATACCTCATATGAATGAATGTAATTTTCTTGTCACATTTAACATTCCCTCCCCCCTCCCCTTCCCTGTTTGCCAGTCCATCCATGCTGCTGTGGTGTTCCATTTTTTCCCTAGTGGAAAATGTGTTCCTCCTCAATAGCTGAGTGACGAGGTTGTGGAGAGGCCCTTTAAGCCTTAGGCATGCCAGAGTCAGCTATGCCATTTGCTTGGATTTAGACACATCAATAACTGCCACCCTGGCTTCCATCCGGCCCATTGACAGCCCACTGACACCCGAACACACTGTGAGGTGTGGTGTGGACATGAGCCTTGGCCTACAGTAGATCAGTTATGGGAATGGGATTCGAGACACATGGTCATCATGGACACACCAAGTACAGGTTCTCAGGTTACAGTGGACTTATTGGTGAACAAAATAATATTCAACGAAGTATCAGAGAGAAACAGTGAAAGGGCTAAAGTAAACTACAGTAGGGTTAAGCTTGATTCCCAACAGTATGGCCCTCGGTGTCGGGAGCTTGGGCACGTGGTTTAGCATTCCTCTGAGGCTAAGAGCTTCAGCTGTCTGAGTTATTTTGCCGCCCGCTGCTGCCGGCGCATGCCGTTGGTGGATCATGCCGGATTATTCCAGGGGTCGGGGGAACTGTGCGAGAGAGCCACGACGGAACCGCGACGACCGCCATTGGCTCAGTATGAGAGTTCCTTCAGGAAAGGAACTCAATTTGTCAAAGTCAGCCGCGGAGACAGGAGGCATAGCCAGTAGCCACAGAGGGGTGGGGAGGGGAGAGGACAGGAGAACACAGCAAGGCCAAGAGAGTACATTCTCCAGCTACCGCACAACATAGTCATGATTAACTGCTACTCGGCTGTCATATGAGTTCATCTCTCAAGGCTCTGCTTTGAGTTGCGGTGAAACAGCTACTTCACACATCTGCTGCTATTACCTTAATCTCGCCAATTACAGTCCAGTCAGAGCATATCACGCTTTAAACTAATACTGGGCTTCTCATTTAGCTCCAAAATGACTCTCAAGCTTATAGCTCGTCCAGTCAAACCGAATTGAATGAGTTTTTCAATTCTTGTACTTCACTTGCAGATTAAAATTGGAAGGAAAAAACAGTTATGCCTGAGTGGACCCAGTCAGGCTTCACTTCCTCAGTTGGACGATTTAGATGCAGCAGCTATTGCTGCTCCTGTCGTGAGTCAAAGTGGTTAAGCTCTGCTAATTTATTCATGCCGACCGGGGTCCACACAGCCAGGCAAAATCAATAGAGGAAAGTAAGTGAGGTTGAAAAAAAAAAACATCTGTGCCCCAGTTTCCAACCTGAATTGGGTCAGCGGCAGCCATTCACACCCTCAAACTGCCTGTAATTAAACAAAACTAGTTAAAAGCTTTGTAGAAGGCTGAGGATGTGGAGGTGTTGGGGGAAATGGAATGGAAGGAAAAGGGGAGGTTGGTTGGTGTGATTAATTTCATCTTTGTTTTACTCCCCTCACAGTCCCTCAGTACGAGATGCATAAGAGCGTATATCAAAAAAGAAATGTTGCCTAATTTGTGTATGTGAGTCGTCCCATCTTTACAGCTCCCTGGGGGCCATGGATGGGTTGGTATAAAACCTTTTATGAGCTCCTCAGTGTTCCTCAAAGCCAAACAGGCACAACCCTCATGCCAACACAGCGCCTGGCTAATTTGGCAGTCGATCCCTTAATATGGATGATACGGGACTAAGCTGCAAAATGTATCCACATAGGACAAGGCCTTGATGATCAATTGACAGAAGTGGTTAACTTACTTTCTGTATCTCAACACACTCAAATATGTGCAACACATCACAAGCCCCTCATCCACAGATCCAGCTGGGGATGAAACTCAACACTGGGCTACAGATGGCTCAGACTGTGTACCCCCCGCTCTCTGTAATCCTCTCAGTCTTACAGGTAGGATCCAGCCTGGCAGGGTGACAGGCCTCGGTGTGGCCTATTGTCAGAGCTGTGCTACACTGACTGGGCTTGGGATGGGGGATCCATTCAGGGGAAGCCTCTGCACTTCTCTGCTGCTGTCCTGTTGATAGGATAGGCCTATTTCTTGGTGGCATTGGTGGTGTGAGTGGAGGGATGCAGTAGCCTTCACACTGCATTAGGGTCAACATCAAAGAGGATCATGGCGCGACTCCATGTGAAAACCAACCAGGAGAGATTTAAACACCACCGCAGGTGCTGATGAGTATGTCTGGAGTGGAGTGGGGACATTCCTTAGGTAAAATGATGAATAAATAAAAAGAATGGCCTGGATTCAGATTCATATCAATCCAATCATCAGGCTATTATCCTGGCATTTGACTTCAGTATTAACCAGAAAGATTCATACTGTATCTTCTGGAGAGGGTCCATAGAATTGAATAGGGACAAAAAATAATTACACTGTTACCATGTAAATACCAGGTAATACCATGTTCTCTCCTGGTGCTTGGGAGAGAAAATATCTGTAGAGTTCTAAAGGTACTCGCCCTCGCCCTGGGGGCTCCCGAGTGGCACAGCGGTCTAAGACACTGCATCTCAGTGCTAGAGGTGTCACTACAGACCCTGGTTCGATTCCAGACTGTATCACAACCGGCCGTGATTGGGAGTCCCATTGCATGGCGCACAATGGGCCCAGCGTCGTCCGGGTTAGGGTTTGGTCGGGGTAGGCCATCATTGTAAATAAGAATTTGTTCTTAACTGACTTGCCTAGTTAAATAAAGCTTAAATAAAAAATAAATAAAACCATGATTGGCTGCGATAATGAGTGGGTTGGACATGCCTAGAGAGGAGTTCGGATTGGTCTGGCATATAGAAGGATTCTGTCTATTTGAGCTGGTCAGTCTGCGTTGGAAATCCTGTCGAACGCTACTTTTTTTAAGTATCATGTAGTGGAGCTGCATAAGTGTTGCTCTCCACTTTCTGGAGGATCAAATTTTGAAATCAGTGGAATTAGAGTATGATAGCTAAAGAGAATGAAAAAAACACCTGTCTCCGGATTACATCTTCAAACTAAGGGCAACCGTGGCATGGAATCCCTGACATCATGCATGATGATGTATACAGGTAAGATAGCTAGCTACATTTTCAGATATTACACATTTCTAATTTCGACAAAGTGGTTTCATTTCAAGCTAAAGTGTACTGTTAACTAGCTAGTTAACGTTAGCTGGCTGGCTCCCTAGCTGACGTTATCCTTCGTATCCCAGAGCTGTTTGCTTTGTTAGTTAGAGCCTAATGTTAGCTAGCTAACATTGAACCGGGTTGGTTAGCTCCCGGTATATTCATGCAGCGTAGCAACGACATGATTTGGCACTATGTTCATTGTTGTTTAACTAGCTAACGTTAGCTGGCTGGCTCGTTAGCTAACGTTATGTGATGTGTGTGATCTTACGCGTTGTTTACCTAGCTACGTTCATTGTTTACCTAGCTAGCTAGCTACAGTACATATCTTAAGCTAAAGTGTACAACACCCATTGAATATGGCCGGTATCAGTAAACGTATGCAAAAAAGCATAATGAAATTGTTGCCAGCAGTCTGGTTATGCTGTTTTCATGTTATCCATACGTCAAGTGTGCGCTCTGAATGCTCCGAGAGCAAAACGAGATGGGTGGGGCTAAAGCATAAGAGGGTGAGTACGATGCTGAATGGGTGTAGACAAAGAGCTCTTCACTAAATACCAAAACATTTAACGGCCATTTTCTCAAAAGTGAGTTTACAAGTTTATCAACTTTCAAAGCAGAATTACTTCCACATTGTTCCTCAAAAATGCAGTGTATGATATACCATTTTGTAGCTCTGAGTCTATACTTTATCCAATGTAAAAAAACACAATTTCAAATGTTGCTACGTAAGACCAAATCCAAGTGGGGGGTCACATTTTATTGAGTTATTCAAGATGACAAAATTTGAAGATGAAAAATACACATCTTGGCATCTGCCATCAAATGGAGAATTTTATTCAGACTATAAAGTGTGAATGCTCTCTGATTATCCAAGCCAATGCTGTTTTTAGTGTAGGTTCAAGCATGGGAACCACCCATATTCTCATTCTCTCCAAACCTCCTATGCCCTATCCACTGATACACACAGAAAGGTGGCTGTATAGAGGCTAAGTGTGCTCCAGTGTCGTGCATACAGTATCCCTTCTCTCTCCTGCTGCATTGACTCTATGGCACAAGGTCTCCATCTGTCATCACATGAACAGTTCGCATTAATGTCCCACACAAAAGCTCTCACAGCGGGACAGCCACTGTCCTTTCCAGCCCACTCACCCACGCAAAGGGTATACATTAGACTTTTTGCTGAACTGCACTTCACTGCAGACACTTAGGACTAAATGTTCACCCCTGAGGGGAAGTGAAGGAGTAAAATAAAGGGACCAGGTGGAGATGAAAAGGAAAGAGAGAGAGAGAGAGGAAAGGGGACGTGGGGTTAAGGGCTTGTGGGCAAAGCGGGCCACTTCACTAGCAGCCGTCCCACTGCAGTTGGTTTCAGTGGCCCATCGGTTGGGGAGAGAAGTGTAAGAGACACCAGCCCTAGGAATGACTCCAGTCTGAGGTTCCTTTGAACTGGAATGTAACATGTCTGAGAGATATGCAATATCATAATAGGCCGGACTGTGGCAGCTTCTTCTTGGTGTAGTTAGCTTGAGAAAAAAAAGTGTCATGTTAGATTCTTCATCAGATATGCACAGTACAGATGTGAACTAGACTACACATTCACTCCACGTACTGTATGAACTTGAAATGCCAGACCAGAGGCAACTCAGTACAGTATTTACTAATACTGGAGGCCAGACAGGGATGTCAGTCTGGGTCAGTCACTTCTGAATAAGTTACTTCTTACTCAATAAGTTACTTCTTACTCATAAAAGAAAAAATTCAGCAAACAACTTCAATCCACTCTTGCTTTGTAATTAATAGGTCATGGTTGAGTAACACAAAGACTGTTAAATGACAAGGATACAAAAGCTGCCTAATGAATAAATCGAAGGAATCCTCACAGCCAGTAAAAAGACCAGGAAACAAAGGGACATCCCAGAATGCTTTGCAATGCCAACCTTTGGTGTTGATGCTGAAAGAATGCAAAAAAGGCCCCATTCAATCAATGATGAGAAGGAGGAGGAAGAGAAGACACAGCGTCCCCAGACAAACAACTTGAGAGAGAACCGGGTTATTATTATTCAGGAAAAGCCTAACAGAATTCTGGTTTCCTCCTTAATGGTTTAAAGGCTTTCTGTTTAGTTGGATAAACATTCAGACAGAAAAAAGCTCCAAAAGGCAGGTTAAGTAGGAGACTAAGTGGAGTGGGTAACAGTCGGAGGTAAAGTAAACTCAATAAATTAAACACAGGCTCTTTTAGGCAAAACCTCTACCACCCAGTGACAATATCAATAATTTTCGGAATGGTAAAACGTTTTCAGTTTAAACTTAAATGACTAAAACCAGACAAAGTATTTAGAAAAGACAATAGAGCAATAGATTTTTTATAAGATCATTTTTGAAAACTAACAATCCCCAAAATAAAAACAAGGCAGTCGGAGAGAATCTGAAATTCCCAAAATGTCATGGAACAGCCATTGAGGATTGGAGGAACCTGGCAACGACGGAGATGGCAGCACCTCTTACGAAACTTTGCGGTATTTCATTTTTGTATGTATTATTTTTTACAGTATTAGCTCAGGAAATGTTTTGTGTCATTACATACAGCCGGGAAGAACTATTGGATATCAGAGCGGCGGTAACTTACCAGAACTAACAACATTACGACCAGGAATACGACTTCCCCGAAGCAGAACCTTTGTTCGCTCTCCCCAGGGATATTAAACTGATTCCAGAGGCCGACCCAAAACATTGCCGGCGGAGGAGAGGCACTCAGAGCGGCCTGCTGGTTCAACTTAGGAGGCGCGCACACCACCCATCACTTCCGAGTATATTACTTGCTGATGTTCAGTCTTTCGATAACAAAGTTGACGAGCTCAGGGCAAGGATTTCTTTCCAGAAAGACATCAGGGCCTGTAACATACTTTGTTTCACAGAAACATGTCTCTCTGTCTATTCTGTCGAAATCGATCCAGCCAGAGGGATTCTCAGTTCATCGCACAGACAGGAATAAATATCTCTCCGGGAAGCAGAAGGGCAGAGTGTGTTTCATGATAAACGACTCATTGTGTAATTGTAGTAACATACAGGAACTCAAGTCCTTTTGTTCACCTGAATTAGAATACCTCACAATCAAATGCCAACCGTATTATCTCCCAAGAGAATTATCCTCGGTCATAGCCACGGTCATTTATATCCCCCCTCAAGCCGATACCACGACGGCCCTCAAGGAACTCCACTGGACTTTATGCAAACTGGAAACCACATATCCTGAGGCTGCATTTATTGTAGCTGGGGATTTTAACAAAGCAAATTTGAGGACTAGGCTGCCGAAGTTCTATCAACATATCGACTGTGGTACTCGCGTGGGTAAAACACTCGACCACAGCTATTCAAACTTCCTGCATGCTTACAAGGCCATCGCCCACCCTGTTTTTGGGCAAATATGACCATGACTCCAGTTTGAGTTTCTGCCTATATGAAGGGAAGAGCAAACAGGAAGTACCCGTGCTAAGGACTATTCAACGATGGGCTGACCAATCGGAATCCACACTTCAGGATTGTTTTGATCACGTGGACTGGGATATGTTCCGTGTAGCTTAATAATTTGGATTAATACACTGAACCGGTGACAGTTTTTCAGGAAGTGTATAGAAGATGTCTGACCCACTGTTACTATTAAATCCTACCCTAACCAGAAACCGTGGATAGATGGTATCATATGCACAAAACTGAAAGCGCGAACCACCGCATTTAACCATGTCAATTTAACCATGACTGGGAATATGGCATAATACAAACAGTGTAGTTATTCAGTCCGCAAGGCAATTAAACAGGCAAAATGTCAGTATAGAGACAAGGTGGAGTGGCAATTCAACGGCTCGGACACGAGACGTATGTGGCAGGGTCTACAGACAATCACCGACTACAAAAGGAAAACCAGCAATGTCACGGACACCGACTTCTTGCTTCCGGACAAGCTAAACATCTTCTTTTCCCGCTTTGAGGATAACACAGTGCCTCCGACCCAACCCATTACCATGGATTGTGGGCTCTTCTCCGTGGCCGACGTAAGTAAAACATTTAAACGTGTTTACCCTCGCAAGGCTGCCGGCCCAGGCGGCATCCCAAGCCGCGTCCTCATAGCATGCGCAGACCAGCTGGCTGGTGTGTTTATGGGCATATTCAATCTCTCCCTATCCTAGTCTGCTGTCCCCACATGCTTCAAGATGGCCACCATTGTTCCTGTACCCAAGAAAGAAAAGGTAACTGAACTAGATGACTGCCGGCCTGTATCACTCACCTCTGTCACCATGAAGTGCTTTGAGAGACTAGTCAAGTGTCATATCACCTCTACCTTACCTGCCACCCTAGACCCACTTCAATTTGCTTACCGCCCCAATAGATCAACAGACGAAGCAATTGCCATCACTATACCCACGGCCCTATCCCATCTGGACAAGAGGAATACCTATGTAAGAATGCTGTTTATTGACTATAGCTCAGCATTCAACACCTTAGTACCCTCCAAGCTCATTATTAGGCTCGAGGTCCTGGGTCTGAACCCCGGCCTGTGCAACTGGACTTCCAGATGAGTTGCCCCCATAAGAGTGCGTGCTCAGCCGGTTCACCCATGACTGCGTGGCCGAGCACTCCTCCAACTCAATCATCGACAGTAGTAGGCTTGATTACCAACAATGACGAGACAGGCTACAAGGAAGAGGTGAGGGCTCTGGGAGTGTGGTGCCAGGAAAATAGCCTCTCTCACTCAACGTCAACAAAACAAAGGAGATTATCATGGACTTCAGGAAAGAGCAGAGGGTGCACCCCCCTATCCACATCGACGGGACCGCAGTGGAGACGGTGGAAAAATTCAAGTTCCTTGGCATACAAATCACTGACAAACTGAAATGGACCACCCACACAGACAGGGTGGTGAAGAAGGTGCAACAGAGCCTCTTCAACCTCAGGAGGCTGATGAAATGTGTCTTGGCACCTAAAACCCTCACAAAAATTTACAAATGCACAATTGAGAGCATCCTGTCAGGCTGTAACAACTGGTATGGCAACTGCATCGTCCGCAAGCGCAAGGCTCTCCAGAGGGTGGTGCGGTCTGCCCAACACATTACAGGGGGCAAACTACCCGCCATCCAGGACACCTACTGCACCAGACATCACAGGAAGGCCAAAAAGATCATCAAGGACATGAACCAACCAAGCCACTGCCTGTTCACCCTGTTATCATCCAGAAGGCGAGGTCAGTACAAGTGCATCAAAGCTGGGACTGAGAGACTGAAAAACAGCTTCCATCTCAAGGCCATCAGCCTGTTAAACAGACACCACTAGCACATTAGAGGCGGCTGCCAATGGACATAGACTAGAGTTCACTGGCCACTTTAAGTAATGGAACACTAGCCACTTTGATAATGTTTACATATCTTGCATTACTCATCTCATATGTATATATATTATTCTACTGTATCTTAGTCCATGCCGCTCTGACATCGCTCGTCCATATATGTACAGTTGATGTCGGAAGTTTACATACACTTAGGTTGGAGTCATTAAAACTTGTTTTTCAACCACTCCACAAATTTCTTGTTAACAAACTATAGTTTTGGCAAGTCGGTTAGGACATCTACTGTGTGCATGACACAAATCATTTTTCCAACAATTGTTTACAGACAGATTATTTCACTTATAATTCACTATATCACGATTCCAGTGGGTCAGAAGTTTACATACACTAAGTTGACTGTGCCTTTAAACAGCTTGGATAATTCCAGATAATTATGTCATGGCTTTAGAAGCTTCTGATAGGCTAATTGACATCATTTGAGTCAATTGGAGGTGTACCTGTGGGTGTATTTCAAAGCCTACCTTCAAACTCAGTGCCTCTTTGCTTGACATCATGGGAAAATCAAAAGAAATCAGCCAAGACCTCAGAAATAAATGTTTGCTCTCCACAAGTCTGGTTCATCATTGGGAGCAATTTCCAAATGCCTGAAGGTACCACGTTCATCTGTACAAATAATAGTATGCAAGTATAAACACCATGGGACCACGCAGCCGTCATACTGCTCAGGAAAGAGACGTGTTCTGTCTCCTAGAGATGAACGTACTTTGGTGCGAAAAGTGCAAATCAATCACAGAACAACAGCAAAGGACCTTGTGAAGATGCTGGAGGAAACAGGTACAAAAGTAGCTATATCCACAGTAAAATGAGTCCTATATCGACATAACCTGAAAGGCCGGTCAGCAAGGAAGAAGCCACTGCTCCAAAACCGCCATAAAAAAAGACAGACTACGGTTTGCAACTGCACATGGGGACAAAGATTGTACTTTTTGGAGAAATGTCCTCTGGTCTGATGAAACAAAAATAACTATTTGGCAATAATGACCATCGTTATGTTTGGAGGAAAAAGGGGGAGGCTTGCAAGCTGAAGAACACCATCCCAACCATGGCAGCCTCATGTTGTGGTGGTGCTTTGCTGTAGGAGGGACTGGTGCGCTTCACAAAATAGATGGCATCATGAGGTAGGGAAATTATGTGGATATATTGAAGCAACATCTCAAGACATCAGTCAGGAAGTTAAAGTTTGGTTGCAAATGGGTCTTCCAAATGGACAATGACCCCAAGCATACTTCCAAAGTTGTGGCAAAATGGCTTAAGGACAACAAAGTCAACGTATTGGAGTGGCCATCACAAAGCCCTGACCTCAATCCTGTAGAAAATGTGTGGGCGGAATTGAAAAAGCGTGTGTGAGCAAGGAGGCCTACAAACCTGACTCAGTTACACCAGCTCTGGCAAGAGGAATGGGCCAAAATTCACCCAACTTATTGTGGGAAGCTTGTGGAAGGCTACCGAAATGTTCAACCCAAGTTAAACAATTTAAAGGCAATGCTACCAAATACTAATTTAGTGTATGTAAACTTCTGACCCACTGGGAATGTGATGAAAGAAGTAAAAGCTGAAATAAATCATTCTCTCTACTATTATTCTGACATTTCACATTCTTAAACTAAAGTGTTGATCCTAACTGACCGAAGACAGGGAATTTTTATTAGGATTAAATGTCAGGAATTGTGAAAAACTGAGTTTAAATGTATTTGGCTAAGGTGTATGTAAACTTCCGACTTCAACTGCATATATTCTTAATTCCATTCCTTACTTAGATTTGTGTGTATTGGGTATATGTTGTGAAATTGTTTGATATTACTTGTTAGATAATACTGCACTGTCAGAGCTAGAAGCACAACCATTTCACTACACCCACAATAACATGTATGTGTATGTGACGTGTATGTGACCAATAAAATTTGATTTGATTTTGTTATAATGTTTGAGTCACTCAGATAGCATAAGAACAAGGAATAACCAATTGCAAAATGTGTATAATTGCAGGAAACTACCTTTAAAACAGAACATTCTCTCAGCCCTATGACAAATGTGTAAAATTGCAGGAAACTAGTTTTAAAACTGGAAAGTATTCTCTCTGTCCCATATCAATATGTGTAGAATTGCAGGAAATTAGCTTCAAAACAGCGACATACCTCTGTTTTAGAGGAGGGCCTCCGCTGCTGAAAGAAATCCTAGGGGAACGTCCGGTTCAGATAGAAAGCGATTCTTCGCTGTGTAAGATTTCAGAAAAAGCTCTTTATTCCATCAGGAAATCGTCAACAGGCTTGCATTTCTAGTGTTGAATCATACTGAAAACAATTAAACTGTTATTCTACTCTGGTCCCTTCGAAGCGAACTAGGAACATTGAACAACCCATGTAGATTATTTAAGTACCATGTGTGTAGCCTACTCTCTTAAAGGAGAACCAAGCCATTTCAACCAGCGCACCATGATAAAATGAATTGCAACTGGTCTAAATACTCACTCAGCTTTTCGCTGGGTGAAAAACAGCCATGGACCAACAGTGAATTACAATAAAACCCCTTTGAATGTCAAACTAACTAAGTTAAACTGGCTTGTCTGTGGATGTCCAAGACAGGATATAAAGGACCTGAGGGAGGATGTGCGTGTGCTGTGTGGTGTGTGTGTGTGTGTGTGTGTGTGTGTGTGTGTGTGTGTGTGTTGAGCCAGACCCTGAACCAGGCAGGGCAAGGAAACAGAGATCACACACACACACACACTGACAGGTAAGATGATGGCTTACAATCTAGAAAAAAGAAACGCACACCTATAAAGGCGAGGTGCTGGCTAGCGGAGCAGAACACTAGAAAATAAAGGAAAGCCGCACACTCTAAGAGCTCAGATGCAAAAAATTTTATAAACCAACGTTTCGACAGCTAAGCTGTCTTCATCAGGGTATCATCACAAACACTGAGAGATGAGTCATTTATATAGTGTCAAGAGACACACAGGTGTTTGTAATCATGGCCAAGTATGGCCTAATATCATTGGTTAACTGAAATATTAAAAAAATGGTATACAAGGAACATACAAAAAGACAAACAAATGGATAACATATGATCATAGCATTTGTAGTCTAAAAAGTATCTAACAAACAATTACAATGGCAAAATCACAATAATCACAAGAATGGCTTCAGATCAAAGTCTATGTTGAGACCGAAGGGAGCAAGTGTCTTTAAATTAAAGATCCAGGCAGCCTCTCGTTTTAACAATAAATTATCAAGGTCACCCCCTCTCCTCGGGAGGGTGACATGTTCGATGCCAATATAACGCAGAGACGAAATCGAATGGCCTGCCTCCAAAAAGTGGGCCGCAACTGGGTAAGTCAGGTTTTTGCACCTAATGGTGCTACGGTGCTCTGAGATACGTACTTTTAATTCACGCTTTGTTTTACCCACATAATTTTTACCACAGGGACAAGTTATAAGGTAAATATAAGATGATGGCTTACAGCAGCCAAGGTCAAACCATCATCTGCCCAGCCGCATCGAGCTGATTCATGTGGTGTGTGTGTGTGCGTGCAAGTGACCTGAATGGAAAACTAACACAGTACAGTCTGTGTAGTGTGAATTGATCTAACGGAATGGAAATCCAGCAGCTCAAGTAGTATCAAGTCAAACACTGGCAGCCAAATATATTTATTCATACTGTACGTGCGACAGAGAGAGGGAAGAGTTTTAAATCAGCAGCGTAAAATAATAGCTGTGATGCTAAGAGAGAGAGAGACATCATTATCACTCACATGAAAGACAGTGACGAGAGCTGGGCAAGCAGAACAGCCGAGAGTACAATCATACCACCACGATGGATCATACTTCCTGCTTTTCCGAGCCAGAACAGCATTCAAACATCACCCTTCAACAACACAGACAAAACAGGCGGAAACCTTTGTGTGTCTTGTGAGAGCAGCAGCAACACGCTCCATGCCCAGATATGATCATCCATATTCATTTTGGGGGAGCCGAATGGGGAGACGGGGACATACTGTAGGTAAATGCATAGAGATAGTGGGAGAGGTAGACACTACATAGAGAGCCAGTGAGGTTTCACTACTTTACCATCTTCAGTCCCTCTGTCTGTTTCTCTGCCCTAGAGAGACCACTGCCCCCACAACAACACCACGGAAGTGTCTGGGGAGGAGGAAGAATAGACAAACAGAAGGAGTGAAAGAGACAAAAGAGAGGGAGCGAAATAGACAAATGGGAGGAGTAGATAAAAAAAGACAGATGGAAAGACGGATACGGTGAGCGGTGGGTAAAGAGAGAAAATAACAAAGAGAGAGAGAGAGAGAGAGAGAGAGAGAGAGACAGAGAGAACCACCAGACAGACATAGAGAGAAAGAGAAAAGAAAGACAGATGGAATGAAAGAGAGAGAGAGAGAGAGAGAGAGAGAGAGAGAGAGAGACAGTGAGAACCATCAGACAGAGAGAGAAAGAGAAAAGAGAGACAGACAGACAGATGGAATGAGAGAGAGAGAGAGAGAGAGAGAGAGAGAGGGGAGAGAGAGAGAGAGAGAGAGAGAGAGAGAGAGAGAGAGAGATAAGATGATATGGGGGAGAGTAACCTCCAATCTCTGAAAACAGCCCACTCCTGACACTGACATGTTTTCTGCCTGCCAAGAGGAGAGAGCCTTCTCCATGACCTCGAACACAACCAGGACTATCACTGCATAGAAAGGCCTGGTTCAACCTTTAGTACGACCAACCACAACAACCCATTTTATTATGCATTCATAATGTATTAATAGCAAACCGCTAACACCTCTAACACAAGCACCACCGCACATAAAGGCCTGGTTCAACCACAACAACCCATTTTATTAGGCATTCATAATGTATTAATAGCAAACCGCTAACACCTCTAACACAAGCACCACCGCACATAAAGGCCTGGTTCAACCACAACAATGACAAATGTATTATAAAGCATTAATAATGCGTGAATAACATACCTCTTCTTGTTCCTTTTAATAACTGAGGACAAGAGGTTGTCAGACG
Organism: Salmo trutta; assembly: GCF_901001165.1. Lineage (NCBI taxonomy): Eukaryota > Metazoa > Chordata > Actinopteri > Salmoniformes > Salmonidae > Salmo > Salmo trutta. The sequence goes on from NC_042964.1 coordinate 33,669,981, forward strand.
GTGACTGGTGTGTTGTGTGGATCAACAGAGTTTCAATGGCTGCTGCGACCCAAATGGTACCATATTCCCTTTATAGTGCACATAGGGCTCTAGTCAAAAGTATTGCACTTTAAAGGGGATAAGGTGCCATTTGAGACACAAGCCAATGTACAGAGCCCCATGATCAATGCAGCAAGACTGAGATTACACAGCCAATGGACACTATATAACTCAACACCTCTGGAAATCCATTTTTTAGGGAATCTGTTCTTTTTTGGGCCCTTTAAAAATGAGCATGTGCACCAAAAACTCAAAACGCATCAATAGTTCCTTTCACACATCAATCCCAATGACTGTCATCTATGAATATAGCATTCATTTCTGAAAACGCTGGTGACAGGCTGTCATTTCTTCCACCCCCACCTCCTCTGTCGCAGCGTTGATGAGCACGAACTGTGAATTCACAATAGAACACACCCCTTTAACCTCTTACTGGGTTCACAGACTGGTATCAGGGAAACCACAGTGACCATACAATAGATAGACCTCTGGAATACGGAGGCTAGTTCATTACAATGTGACTAAAGTAGGATTTATATCAGTATGGTTTAAATATAGGGTCCATTTCAATAAGTAGGCCCTATAGGCCTGAAAGGAATACATTAAATCACTCAGAGGGGAAGCAATTTCTACAGAACAATGAATAGGCTAATATCATCCCATTTTTAAAACATTGGCTTTTAAATATATCCATTTCACAGCACTGTCCTTTAAATATATCTACTTTACTGTAGCGTAATTGTAATGTATATTAAGTAATACATTAATAGGACATGCATGAATGTACTATGCACAGTATGTAGCCATAGTGATGCCCTCTCAGTCCGGTTGTTACCAGGAGACGGCAGCCCTAGCTACCTCCAGACTGCCCTGCCGTCAGCCGACTGTGCTGTGGTGAAAAGCAGGCTGGGATTCATACTGGGAGGTGACATGTGAGCTGCGATCCAGTCCACTCATTGGCCGGCTGCAGCCGCCTAGCCTCAGCTGCATCCTTCCACATAAAACATATGGCGCCAATTAGACCGCGGAGGTGTCACCGAATCCAACGGGACCCACACATTACATTGTATTCATATCAAAAGGCTGCCTCGCCACAGGGGGTGAAAAGGTAAACATGCTGATTTTGTAAGAAATAAGACCCGGAAAATAGCAGTGTTTATTCTGTGTGTCTTTATATAATAAATGGGATAGAATGATGTTTGTTCTATTTTCAATTGAAAGTAAATAGAGCTGCAGTAATGGGATAACACAAACAGGCTAAATGCAGCATTTTTCAATCCAGTCTAGTATTCACCAACCATGTTAAATTGAAAAGGTGTTGTGCATGATTGTCATTGTAAATAAACACAAAATGTCTTTGTTGGAGCGGAGGAATAAAATATACATGGCTAGTTGCCCCTGTCTACCTATAACACCAGCTAGGCTAACATGTCAGAGGTTTAGCTCTCCCTTTGCCTCCCTTTCCCCATCCCTCTCCCTTCCTTCTCCCCATCTCTCTCTCCCTCTCTGATCCCACTGTGCCTGTCTAATTCACCAGGGAGTTCCAATATTGACTAGGGCAACTCCCTCCAGCGATCATCATCCCTAAATGATTGTCGGCCCGGCCGCGGCTAGCAGATGAAGCCTAATGGATGAAGACAGCAGAGGGGAGCGGATGAAGAAGCAATTACAAGCTGGGGTGGCGATGTGGGGCCACGCCTCCCTGTGACCCGGGCGGTGTTCATTAAGGAGGCAGGGGGTGTAATATAATGAAGGAATGGGACCACAGGCCCCGTTCCCCCTGCCAAACAACCTGCTAATCCCACGGGGGTAGGGAGTGTTGGGTAGGGTGGGCACGTCCAACAATAAGGCCTCCTGACACACGCCGCCAGGCAGGGCCAGCCCCCCACCCCTCGGCCCAGTGACATCCCCCCCGGGGGGGACAGGCGACAGCAGCCAGGGGAGAAGGACAGCCCCAGGCCTGACACAGACCCCCACTACATAGCAGGCCTCAAACTCCTCCACTCTACTGCATGCATTGCTCAAGGGCCAGGGCCATTCAAGGGCAGCACTTCACTACACAACCGCTCCATTCTGTTTTTCTACCATTCGCTTGAGGGTGTTTATATGTTGAGAATTATTTATGTATTTCCATAGGCTGCTGTGGGTAAACATTGAGATTACAAAAGTAAATACTTGGCTGTGGTTATATGCTAAATATAAAGTATTTTGCTTGAATGCTTGCTGGAAAATTCTATTCAATACACACAGTCACACACACGATCTAACGCAGCTCATTAAATTATGATGAGCAATGACATGCTTGATTGGCCGCAATATCAGTCTTAACAGAGGAGAGAAAGGCCCCTTCTCTTCCTGTTAATCATCATTTCAGACTATTTGCAGCAAATACAATTTCCGAAAAACAGAGACAACGTTCAACAGAGACAACGTTCTCTCTCCAAGGCTGTGAAGCTACATTGTTAGCTGTTGTGTGTTTAATTGATGATGGATAATCCACGGAGAATTCCAGTATTCCAGTGTTCAAAAGGAACCAGATGCAGTGGATTTTCCAAAGGCGGGAATTCCAGTGAAAATATTCCCCACATTCAGTCCTACTATTCCATTCGTCTACCATCCTTTCTCAATGTACACATTTCTATTCAATTTCCTACCTCATGTTTAACTGAAATACATTCCAACCCTCTTTGATATCCTCGTGGCAGAATGTCCATTAGGAATCCAATTTTACAGCACCCCTGCTTATGGTTAGAAACCTGTAATCACTTAAATGGTGTACTAATAGGAGTCTTAATGCTGTACTGTCTTCCTCTGCTGGACTCCATTCATATTTCATCAATGGTAGATAGATAGAGGGCTGTCCTCCCATGCATAAGGCAAATCAACATCAAAGCCCAATACCTCCCAATTAAAAGCTGGAATTCTAAATTTCACTCTGTGCCGAGAGATCAAATGGTTCACACCAAGGATCCAAGAACCTCAACCCATTTTGGGAAGCCAGCCCTGGTTTAAAGGGGGGGTAAAATGTTCACTGAAAGGACCTCAAGGATATCACATTTGCAGTGCATACTATATCAATCATATTCAAATACAGTGGGCTACTATATCAATGCTACTGGTACATCAAAGACATAACGGACATCCATACATCTTGAGACTAAAGACCCTGGGGTGAAACGGTTAAAACCAGGGTTTTGAAGACAGCTGTTTCACTGAAACATGAATATTCTCAAATAACATTCTGTGTTGAGCCTCAGTGAGCGATCACGATCAATGACGATCACAGAGGGTAATTAGCCGGTTGACGTTATATAGCTACAGAATAGCAAAGTGTTCCGCATGTTAGGATCCTTTCGAATCAAGCGAATGTCTGCCTTCTATTCTTCTATTGTTTTTCTTTTTTTGCTCATTCAAAACCAAATGAACCAAAACTATGGTGACTAAGACTTGACAGAGGCAAGAAAACATACTCAAAAGCCTAAATGTACGTTTACCTCGACCATCTGTTTCAGCAAAAGGTTAAAACAGTAAAAACTCTTCAACGGAATGAGCACTCTGTGTACCGATAGGCAGAAGGATTTTAGAAACAAGGGACTGAGTCTTGATGATGAAAACACATGGTCTTCTCTGAACTCCAGATTTCTCCACTTAACCTATTTAACAGCCCGAAGCATCCAAACAAACAACCAAAGATCAACTACGGTACTTCTATACAGGACTAAATCTTCATCCATCAAACATCTCTCCACATCATTCACATATAGCCAAATTGTCATTTCCTGTATGTTGTTTTTGCACTCTTTGTCCATTCTCAAACAATGTGTACATAACCTTAACCTGAGTTACAAAACGTTGACAAATCACTACATTTACTCAAGGTTGTGTTGTCGCTTCTTTGTCCACTTAAAAACAACAGCGGGCTTTATGACCAGAGTTGCGCAAGAAGGAAACGGTCTTTCTTCTCCAGAATCACCACAGTCATAGGGAGGAAGTCCCCTACTACCCAACCACAGGCTCTAAATCGGCGCTAATTAAAAGAGTCTTATTGAAAATAGGATCAAGACTGCTTAATCCACTTAAAGCCTCACTTGCAATTTAAGACAATGAAGGCATTCAAGCATTGAGAATAAATTGAATGTTATACAAGCCTCCTCCCACCTGTCTCCATGGACTGAACTTAGAAAGAGGTTGAAATTGTGAAATGAGGCAATGTATCAAACTGCAAGCGCTGGGTTCTAACTTGAGTCTTTAAATTATACAGTACCAAAGCTTCTTAGCTCAGTTGTGACAGGGAGGGAAGAAAAACATGCACACACCAGGGGAAAAAGAGCAGGGCCAGTTAGCGACCAAAAACCAATTGTAACAGATACAGGGCAGAGGCCAGTTTCTGGTTCAGTGAATCACTGTGTTCCAATGATTTCAGGTCAAGACAAGGTAGGCCTTCGGCACCTAGAGGTGTGACTGATAGGCCTACATAACACAATATGGCAATATTTCTGCAAGGGTGAGATTTCAAGCAGTTAGGGGCTGGATAAAGCGTCCCAAACATGAACTCCTTCAACCAATAAATATGCTTTGCGACACTATTTTTGGTCCATTGGGGAACGCATCTCAATAGGATGTTTTGACAGAATGTGGGCGCACAGTGAATATCCCCCAATTCGATTAGATATTATAGCACTATTTTTTAATCCCATAGCATATCTTTCACTCGCATTGTGTTTGCTTCACTTCAACGTTTTATCTGTGGCTATGACACCCATGCCGCTCAGAACAATGCACACTAGGAGGTCAGCTTCACTCCCCAGTTTCACTGAGAGAGACTAGATAAACAAGGTTGAAGGTTCAGTGGAATTTCCGAATACCAAAAACACAATGTTCCATTCGAACGTTTTTTTTATTTTTTATTTATCGACACTTTATTTTCTTTTCAACGAGGAGTAAACACAATACACACATATAAAGTGCTAAATAGATGCTTTGCACAGAGTATCGTATTTTGTTTGCTTCCATTCATTTATCAGACACAATGTAACAAAAACCAACAAAGCGAGTGAGCGCGCACAGAGTGCAAAGAGATGCACTGATCACGGAGGTTCCATTGCCCCGAGTCATGCGTGGTGCGTTCATTTTTATAGCTGTAAAACCATAATGTATTCATAGCCTATAGCCTACAAATGCATGGAAAGCAAAGACTCGTGAAATACGGGGGAAGTGGTGGTGCCTATGAAATAAGCACGCGTTAGTAACCGTTAGTAGAGAACATGATAAAAGACAGTGGTCGTTGTTATGTTGATACTGTGTAACAAAATGAAATTGCAGCATATTCCCTATTAGATTGAAACTAATTACATCTTGTTTGAGTAAACGAGAGCGCCGCATTTTTAAAACATATAACCAATAAACTTACCGACGCCGTATTTCTCGTGTTCTGTAGGTATCCACATATTTACGATTGGTACATTAAAGTAATTTGCGAGAACAGCAGCTCAATGCAGATATTTCGTGCTGTATAACGCATTCTAGGCTATTGAATTCCTTTCCTCCGCTCTGAAGTCATTGTTCAGATTGCAGGAGAGAGAGCGGCTACTGTATCTTCATAGTGGATTGAGACGGAGAAGGAGCTTTGCATTGTGGGGCTTGTAGTAAAACCGAATGACGTAAACAAACTGAGAGAAAAAAAAGGACTCAGAGTCCCACAAAGCCATATTGAATACATGGATGAAATAGAGTTCCACAGTATGAGTCATAATACCCATAAAAACTAGCAGTCAAACAAGGAAATGTTTCCAATCGTTTTTCCACCATTCATTTTTCCCATAGGGGATTTTAGGGCGCGCTCGTAAATTCCCTCTGGAGCACTCTCTTCAGAGTGTGCCAGAGTGCAGAATAACAAAAAAGCGTAATTAAATTGTAGCCAGCAGCACAGTTACAGTCACCAACGCTCTGGATAACATGAAAACAGCCTAACCAGCTTTGCTAGGGTTGAGAAAATGGTCAGAGTGAGGTGTTCTACCATTTATGTCTGGAAGTAGCTAGCAAGCTAGCCAACTTTAGCCAGTTAGCTTGGGTGCTTGACTGCCATCGTGAGGTCAGAACAGTAGGATCAGCGAAACGCTCTGAATTTACGAACGGACAATCTGACAACGTTCTGAATTTACGAACGCCCAGAGCACACTGAGCGCTCCCTGGCACTCCAGAGTGAACTTACGAATGCACCCTTAGAAAAACTTAAAATAAGGGCTGTGTTTCCTGTAGGCTTACCCTGGCGTGATGTTTTGAAAGCCGTGTAAATTTCGCTTGGACAAGGTGACTTTTATCAGTATATTCACCTGTATTTACCCCCCAAAATGAAATGCTAATTAGCTGCTAATGTGGCTATCATAAAGAACTACAAATAAAGAACTTCCAAATTGAGGCAAAGGTAAGAATCTCTTCATTAACTATCTAATGTTAGCCAAATTTAATAAACACTAAATTGGCTAAATTTATTTTAATGGACAATTCTGTGAAATGTCTTTTGCAAGTTTTAAATTGACACAGTACCTGTTTGTAAAGGTGTTGGCTAGAGATGACATGCAGGAGCTTGCAGGGATTTGTAGTTTTGCATGATGTCTACTGTGATGCTAATTAGCATTTTGAATCTGAGAGTAAATAGAGCCAAATATATTGATTCAAGTCACCTTGTCTTAGAGAGATTTACATGGTTATCAAAACTTCATGCCAGGGTAAGCCTACACGAAACAGCCCTTATTTGAAGTGTTTCTAAAATCCCCTATGGGACAAATGAATAGTGGAACAACGACTGGAACCATTTCCCTGTTTGACCGCTAGGTTTTATGGGTAATATGACACCTCCACTGTGGGGCTTTATGAATACATACATGAACGCTTTGCTATTTTGAGTTATGGATTACTGCCTTGTCATTGGATTGGTAGATGTGAGCCTGATGCAGTAGGCTAGTTAGATTTATGCCAGACAGGCAGACAGTCTGAGTGAGAGAGAGTGAGAAATACTTTTTACACATAGCCAATAAGGCCAATATGAAATTGTAGGCCTTGTCAAAGGGTTGCCTACCATGTTTCATGGCCAATGGAGATGATAGGTAGGCCTATAGGCTCCCAAGTGGCGCAGCGGTCTAAGACACTGCATCTCAGTGCTAGAGGCGTCACTACAAACCTGGTTTGATTCCAAACTGTACCACAACTGTCCGTGATTGGGAGTCCCATGGGGCGGTGCACAATTGGCCCAGTGTCGTCTGGGTTAGGGCTTGGCCGGGATAGGCCATCATTGTAAATAAGAATCTGTTCTTAACTGACTTGCCTACTTAAATAAATTAACAAGAACAGATTAAATTATGACTCTACAATTTCTGTTCTTAAAGGGATACTTCAGGATTTTGGCAATAAGGCCCTTATCTAGTTCCCTGAGTCCTGAACTTGTGGATACCATTTTTATGTCTCTGAGTGCAGTTAACCCTGGGCAACATAGGCCTGGGATGCTCACAGGGATATTGGTATCCACAGTACTCCACCAATTATCACATTTTTCAACTCAATACTTAATTTTTTTTTTTTTTTTACATAAATGCACTGTAATGTAAGCTTTAAAACTGCAAGGTTTATCTCTACCTCATGGCAAAATGTGTAGAATTACAGGAAAGTTGCCTTAAAATTTTATTTCCCAGTGCCCAAGACTTGGTTCGTCCTGACATGCATAGTAGGACTCATTGTATGCTATTTTTTGTTTTAGCTCACTCACTTGTGTTCTGATTATGAGGGGGTCCCTGATGAATTTGCTTTCACCAAAGGGGTCCCAAAAGTTTGAGAACCCCTGGTCTAAGGATGGCCTACCCACACCATCACATATACATGAAAAACAAATACATAAGTAAATCATAGAATCTCTATGGGTCTAACAATATGACAGTGATATTGCTAGAGATCCCAAGTGTCGTGGCACCATGGTGTTTCAGATTCAGAGGTTGTGCCTTGACTGCAGATGGTGTACGTGTTGGCTGACATAACCCATATTTCACATGCCAGGCATGGAAGGGAAGGCTGTAGCAGGGCATGCATTCCAGTCTTCTTACAGCTCTTCTGCTGCTAGGGTGAGCACAAAAATAATGCATGAGTGTGTTGAGGACTGCAAGACACTCCAGCATACAGCCAAGAATTCAAGGCACTGTTGGGTTTGTAGCTCACATAATGCCTGCAATTAACTAAGTCAGTCTGTATGATCTTAAAGCTCTCTCCTCCTAATCTCACCCAGTTTCCCTCCAACTCTGTGTTTCAGTTCAGTTCAGAGGCAGTGCCACCCCTTTCAAATAGCCTCTAATAGTAATTCCAGCTGTGAGCTGCGTAGTTTGCTTCTCTTTGCAACTAAAACCATACATGTTGTTTATTAAACAACTGCACAGAAGCAGTGTAAAAACGTAAAAACATAAATAAAAATGAGTGAAGACATTTAGAAGTTGACTATTTATTTATAACAGGTGATTTATAAATGATGAATAATGCCTTTGGTATTTTTCATCATATGTATTATATTGTATATAATGCATCTCTGGCTTTATCAAAGCATCAAGTCTCACAAGGACATAGTATGTCCTCTACCACTGTGAGTATCCCATGTGACTGAGTAAAGCCAATGCTCTTTGAAGAGGAGAGATGGAGAGACGACATGGGGATAAAGGAGAGAGATGGATAGAACACCACCACAGGGATAGGAATGGTAAGGGAAAATATGGATCAGCAGAGGAATACAACAGAGAAGCGAGGATGGACAGATAGAGTAAAAAAGATGACGAGAATACCAACAGAGAGAAAGATCAGTCAGGTTACAGTGTTTTCCACTGACCACGCGGTTGTGTGGATTATAACCGAGAGGACACTGCAGGCTCACAGTGTCCTATACCCAGCTTGGTGCCATATGGCCAATGGAAAGACACAGTTACATAGTTTGAATAGTTCACGTAGGATGAGAGAGAGAGAGAGAGAGAGAGAGAGAGAGAGAGAGAGATGATGATGTCTGAGGCTTAACCACACTAGACAGACCCAGTAACCCAGATAGAACCCTGAAATATCACTCAGCGCTTCGTTTCTGCAAATCACCCACCATCACTTTTCATCTACAATTCATAAAACAAGAAGAGACATTTTCTCTGTCTGAGAGGACAGGGGAAGAATGAACAGGAGAGGAGAGGGGAAGGAAGGGTAGGAAAGGAAAGAGATGAAGATAACTGTTTTCCCAACTATTCTAGAATTCTACTCTATTCTACTCTATTCTACTCTATTTTCCATACTATTATACTATTCTTCTACTACTTTCATACTTCTATTCACTATTTCCACAGAGACCATACCATTTGTACTCTACCAAGAGTTTGTAGAGACAGGCTCTGGCCAGTGACACATATTTAAATGGCACCAAACCTTTCAAGTCTCCTTCTCTCCCCAGGAGTGTCTTTCTTATGTCCTTCCCTTTCCCCTAGAGAATTCCTTCAGGCATCATACCAGTCACCTTGCTTGATAATTCAGCTAAATTAAGCTGCTCAGTGTTGATTGACTTTGTCGTTGCTGGCTTGTTGAGTTAAGTAATAGTACATCTGGTAATCACAAGAGACTAGTTCTCTATCTGTATTACAGCAGTTCTGCCTTTCATTTTATTCACATCATGCTGTGTTGGTCTGTCAAGGCGATCGTGCTGTATGCCCTAATGTAACAGACTAACAGTTGGCAATTTCCTTTTTCCGACCACAAAATATAAACGTCTAAATATATCTCAGAAAAGAGCCCGTTTATGATTTATGCTGTGCATGTTGAGAGCTTGGGACTTTAAGGCTCTATCTGCTAAAAGATGATTCTGAGATAATTGGCTTTAAAGTTCCGAACCCTCATTGGTTTCAATAGTGTCAGCAATTTCTATCTTGTATTCTTTATAACTAAACAACATGAATTTGGAGTACTATATAGTACTATATAGGTAGAGAGAATTGAACAGAAAAATGCTATGACAATAGCTACATTTTGACAGAAATGCAGATACAAGCATATAGTCCCACGCTCTCTATGTATCTGACCTTTCTCAGCAACATGAAAACAGCTCCACAGTAAGAGGGTTAAATGTAGGCTGTACCTATTTTAGTGCAGAAGGATTTTAATGAAGATCTTTCATCTGAAAAGCATGGCCTTGGTTTTGGCCTTAATTGTACTGAGAAGGCTGGCTGTATTACTGTACCTAGACAGCACATCACATTACAGTATTGGCACAAATACCCTATAAGGATTAGCCAGTCTGCTCTATAGAAGTAATGCCTGCTTAAACCATAATCCTCCAGAAAATACCCATTAATACAGTGCCTTCAGAAAGTATTCACACCACTTGACTTTTTCCACATTTTGTTGTATTACAGCCTAAATTTTAAATGTAGATATTTTGTCACTGCCCTACACACAATACCCCATAATGTCAAAGTTGTGTTTTTTTATATATATTTAAGAATTAATTACAAAAGTAAAGCTGAAATGTATTCAAGTAGTCAACCCTTTTGTTATGGCAAGCCTGAACAAGTTCAGGATTACAAATCTGCTTAACAAGTAACATAATACGTTGCATGGACTCACTCTGTGTGCAATAATATATATTTTAATGACTACCTCATCTCTGTACCCCACACATACAATTATCTGTAAGGTCCCTCAATCGAGCAGTGAATTTCAAACACAGATTCAACCACAAAATCCAGGGAGGTTTTCAAATGCCTCGCAAAGAACGATACCTATTGGTAGATGGGTAAAAAAAAATCTGACATTGAATATCCCTTTGAGCATGGTGAAGTTCTTAATGACACTTTGGATGGTGTATCAATACACCCAGTCACTACAAAGATACAGGAGGTCCTTCCTAACTCAGTTGCCGGAGAGGAAGGAAACCCATCAGGGATTTCACCATGTGGCCAATGGTGAGTTTAATGGCTGTGATAGGAAAACTGAGGATGGATCAACAACACTGTAGTTACACCACAATACTAACCTAATTGACAGAGTGAAAAGAAGGAAGCCTGTACAGAATAAAATATTACAAAACATGCATCGTGTTTGCAACCAGGCACTAAGTAGTACTGCAAAAAATGTGGGAAAGCAATTACCTTTTTGTCCTGAAGACAAAGTGTTTTGTTTGGGGCAAATCTAA